>NW_026732720.1:0-215000 GCF_028476545.2 Physella acuta | reverse complement strand
TAACGTTATTAAACAACTGCAAATGGAGAACCGTACACTTTTACAGCGCCTGTCATTAGACCTGCCACAGGGCCTGCTACAGGACCTGTCACAGGGCCTGTCATTAGACCTGCCACAGGGCCTGTCATTAGACCTGCCACAGGGCCTGCTACAAGACCTGCCACAGGGCCTGTCATTAGACCTCCCATAGGACCTGCCACAGGACCTGTCATTAGACCTGCCATGGCCCTGCAAACAGGCGAACCGTGGGAGGTTCGGACTATGATGTAGGTGAATGTCTTGTACACCGGGCAACGCTGGATCTCGTGTGTACATATTTGTTCAAGGCGTCGTTGTGGTACACATCGCGGCTATTGGGTTAGATTTGTCACGTGGTTGAGACATGAGGGGGAGGGGTGTGGGCGGAGGAGATTGTGGGCGGATTAGCTAAGTAGCCGAGTTGTGACGTCAGTCTCGCAACGATGACGCGAATGGAAAATATATTTTTTTTTTAAATAAAAAGGTCCGTGCAAGTGATTATAGCACTGTCCTAAAAATGGATATTTTGCGGTTAAAAAATGTTTTAAACTGTAAGTTGTGTAAGTAAAAATAACAAAAAAAAGTAACAATAGCAAATAAACATCATGATGCGAGCTATAAAAAAAAGAAAGAAAATCCTCTTTAGGCCTAACGATCCATTGGGCAGAGTAAGTCAAGTTAATGTTTCTTGACCTCGGCATAAGAAGGAGAAATGTGGTCAACACTGTGCCAAGCCGCATTTACTTTCCCTATCATGAGATAGGTACCCATCAGGAGTCAGTTGATTCAGCGACATCTACTGAATTGGACCCAGATTCGAACTCGAGACTTTCGGGTTAGCAGCCTTGTGTGCTACTGCTTTGGCAACGCTGTTCCATATAACACAGATTATAAACAGTTGATGAGCTTTCAGTTCGCACATTACCCCCAACTTTACCTTATTGATCACCGTCTTCAAGAGATAAGTTTTTAAACAATAAACTTTAAAATATTTATAAAAGTGACAACAAAAGAAACCAAAAAGAATAAACCGGGGGTGATCTCCCCTAAACTTTCTCGAATAATCTATATATATAATTCTCTTCTTGGAGACGCTAGAAAACAAGCTGTAAACGCGCTCCCTACCATTCCCACCCCTACATGGTCTGGTGAGCTGTGGTTCACTCTAAATGTTTACAAACAGAGCCGGGTTTAGTGACGACTATTAGGGGCAGGTAATTTAGTTTGAAACGGTTTTAAACGTAGGGGGGGGGGTAACTAAGTGGTGTTTACTTTTACGGAGCGGGGGGAGGAGGGGGGGGTTATCGTCCTTAACGAGCTACTTATAGTGTTTTAAAGAAATATTTTCAGTTGCAGCGTTGGTAGTGTCGAATTCACAAATTATGAATAACCGAAAAGTAAAAAAAATAACAACTAAATAGCGGCGTTTGATATGCCGCGGGTCGGCTCGTCTAATATAACACACGGGGGGTGGCAACTCGGGACATAGACAATATTTTCAATCTATTTTTAATAACTTAAACTTTTTATAATAGAATAGAATCTCGTAATAAAAAAGAATTGCATACCAAGTAAACGCTAAATAAAATGTGCAAAATAGTGCGCGATATTATTAGTATTTTATAAATTCAGATGCGGTTTTTTTTTTTTTTTTTTGAGAAATCGGAAATAGCGTAAATTACTACTTTCGATCGGCGGAAATTATTCAAAATTTGATAGAAGGCAGAGAATTAGAACTTTTACTTACGTGTGAAATTTCATTTATCTATATGAAATAGTGCTCAAGTTATAGGCTTTTGAAAAATTTAAAGTAGAAAAAGTTCCACTTCCTGTTATTGGAAATCGCTCAAAAGTTGATACGGATCTACGATTCTGATATATTACTTATATATGAAATTTCATCAACCTAGCTGTAACGGTACTCAAGTTATCGTGCTTACACACACACACAGACACGCACACAGACACACATACACACACAAAGATATACGGACAAGATTGCAAAACTATGTTTTTCCGACTCAATGAGGTGTAAAACGTCAAGATTTGGAAAAATCTCGATTTTAAAAAAAATGTGCACGATTACAAGACTTTATACTTCGTAAATATGAGAAAATAAAAACAAAGTCATGTTTTAAAGTAATGTTTGTTTATGAAAAAAAAATGCCAAACATTCAAATGAAAATATCATCAATGAAGGGTAATAATTATGAGCGTCTGGTTCCAATTTGAAAACAAAAATATTTTTTTAATCAAATGAGAGCTCTTGATAGAAAGTCAAAAGAGTAATTCACTATTTTATTCGCTGCGGTTCGTGTGGTCAGATGGTTCATGTGGTCAGATGGTTCGTGTAGTCAGATGGTTTGTGTGGTCAGATGGTTCGTCTGGTCAGATGGTTAATGTGGTCAGATGGTTCGTGTAGTCAGATGGTTTGTGTGGTCAGATGGTTCGTCTGGTCAGATGGTTTGTGTGGTCAGATGGTTCGTCTGGTCAGATGGTTAATGTGGTCAGATGGTTCATGTGGTCAGATGGTTCGTGTGGTCAGATGGTTCGTGTGGTCAGATGGTTCGTCTGGTCAGATGGTTAATGTGGTCAGATGGTTCATGTGGTCAGATGGTTCGTGTGGTCAGATGGTTCGTCTGGTCAGATGGTTTGTGTGGTCAGATGGTTCGTCTGGTCAGATGGTTAATGTGGTCAGATGGTTCATGTGGTCAGATGGTTCGTGTGGTCAGATGGTTCGTGTGGTCAGATGGTTCGTGTGGTCAGATGGTTCGTGTGGTCAGAGGATTCGTGTGGTCAGATGGTTCGTGTGGTCAGATGGTTCATGTGGTTAAGTGGTTCATGTGGTCAGATGGTTCGTGTGGTCAGATGGTTCGTGTGGTCAGATGGTTCGTGTGGTCAGATGGTTCGTGTGGTCAGATGGTTCATGTGGTCAGATGGTTCGTGTGGTCAGATGGTTCATGTGGTTAAGTGGTTCATGTGGTCAGATGGTTCTTATGGTCAGATGGTTCGTGTGGTCAGAGGATTCGTGTGGTCAGATGGTTCGTGTGGTCAGATGGTTCATGTGGTCAGATGGTTCATGTGGTCAGATGGTTTGTGTGGTTAAGTGGTTCATGTGGTCAGATGGTTCGTGTGGTCAGATGGTTCGTGTGGTCAGATGGTTCATGTGGTTAAGTGGTTCATGTGGTCAGATGGTTCTTATGGTCAGATGGTTCGTGTGGTCAGAGGATTCGTGTGGTCAGATGGTTCGTGTGGTCAGATGGTTTGTGTGGTTAAGTGGTTCGTGTGGTCAGATGGTTCGTGTGGTCAGATGGTTCGTGTGGTCAGATGGTTTGTGTGGTCAGATGGTTCATGTGGTCAGATGGTTTGTGTGGTTTAGTGGTTCATGTGGTCAGATGGTTCGTGTGGTAATATGGTTCGTGTGGTTAAGTGGTTCATGTGGTCAGATGGTTCGTGTGGTCAGATGTTTCGTATGGTCAGATGGTTCATGTGGTCAGATGGTTCGTGTGGTTAAGTGGTTCATGTGGTCAGATGGTTCTTATGGTCAGATGGTTCGCGTGGTCAGATGGTGCATGTGGTCAGATGGTTCATGTGGTCAGATGGTTCATGTGGTTAAGTGGTTCATGTGGTTAAGTGGTTCATGTGGTCAGATGGTTCTTATGGTCAGATGGTTCGTGTGGTCAGATGGTTCATGTGGTCAGATGGTTCGTGTGGTCAGATGGTTCGTGTGTTCAGATGGTTCGTGTGGTCAGATGGTTCGTGTGGTCAGATGGTTCTTGTGGTCAGATGGTTCGTGTTGTGAAATTATTCATGCGTAATAAAGTGGTCTTTTGGATGTTGTTCATATATATATATATATATATATATATATATATATATATATATATATATATATATATATATATATATATATATATATATATATAATGTATATAATTATATATATATATATCAACAGGTCAGCAGCAGTTTTGTGTTTTGACAAGATGAGCTGAACTTAACTCAGTCAAACAGCTCTAAGCTCACAGCTTTAGACTGACGTCTGATCTTAGATTCTATTCGTGGCGCCAACATCACAATGAAACAACTCTGACGCGAGACAACCGCTCAGCGCAGTCGTTTGTTACGGTGAATTAAATTCAGTCCCACTTCAGCGGTTCTTAATCTACCGTTGTAATGGGGTGCACAGAAAAAACTATGCTTTGATTGCTGGGGAATTCTGAAAATCGTATGCAATTTGATGCAATGAAATGCCGATATTGAAAAAAGTGTTGATAGTAATATGGTGAATATGAAAGTAGGAATAAAATAAATAATAAATAAGTTATGTTTTGTAAATATTTTGTTTTGTAACAAATCATTTTAGCACATAAAGAGAAATAAACCGGGAGTGATCTCCCCTAAACTTTCTCGAATATTCTAATATAACACTACGGGGGATGGCAACTCAGGATATAGACTTCTAAACATGATTTTTAATCCATTTTAATTACACAAATTTTTAAAAAAAAAATTCATAAAAAACGTTTTAATAACAAGCTTTTATGTAATGATGCACTAAAAAGTAGAAAATAAATTATAGACTACTATTTAAATAACTATAAAGAAAAGCGTGGGTCACTTTAGTATCTATTGGATACCTTTACTAATGTTAAGGAAGACACCCACGCTTTTCTTTATAGTTATTTAAATAGTAGTCTATAATTTATTTTCTACTTTTTAGTGCATCATTACATAAAAGCTTGTTATTAAAACGTTTTTTATGAATTTTTTTTCAGTACTTTACATGTTTTATCTACAATAGAGTTACATGACTAAAAACCATTGCGCGCCTACTGAATATCACGTTCAGTAGGCGCGCAATGGTTTTTGAACGCAGCCATTACGTGGTCGTGATGGCGCAGCTATTGATGACGCGTGTGGTGTGGTTGGCTAGACATGCCTACTAATTCGGTCCAAATTGTAATTAATTCATAAAAAATTAATTAGGCATCCAATTAAGTCAAATTTAGTTTCAGATTGCATTGTCCTCATTTCCTGACCCACGTGCTAACTTTGAATCGTATCGGTCAAGTAGAACTGTCCGAATTTTCACTCCTGCGTTTCCGTCTAGACAGACAGAGGAAGTGAGTTAAATAAAAGCTTGTAAAAATAGAATATAATCTCGTAGAAAAAAGAAATGCACACCAAGTGAACGCTTAATAAAGATGTGCATAATAGTGCGCAATATTATTAATACTTTATAAATTTACATGCGTTTTTTGAGATATCGGAAATAGCGTAAATAAGTACTTCCGGTCAACGGAAATTACTCAAAATTTGACAGCAGGTAGAGAATTAGATCTTTTACTTACATATCAAATTTCATTTATCTATCTGAAACAGTACTCAAGTTATAGGCTTTTGAAAAATTCAAAGTAGAAAAAGTACCACTTCCGGTTATCGGAAATCGCTCAAAAGTTGATACGGATCTACGATTTTGAAAAAATACTTATATATGAAATTTCATCAACCTAGCTGTAACGGTACTCAAGTTATCGTGTTTACACACGGACACACACACACACACACACACACACACAGACATACGGACAAGATTGCAAAATTATGTTTTTCCGTATCAGTGAGATGTAAAACGTCGAGATTTGCAAAAATCTCGATTTTTTTTTTTTTACACGATTACAAGACTTTCTCTATACTTCGTATACACGAGAAAGTAAAAAAGAAAACTGACACTTAATTCCAGTATTAATGCTAAACCTAACCTTATGGTTATTTTAAAGTCGTGGTTAGAAATATGGACAGCTTAGAAGCTAGAGTTCGTGTAGGGTTTGAATTTGAGGGTAAGTCCTAATTTTCTGTGTGTTAATTTATAATTGCTTTTCTTCGAGTACCCTGTGTAATCTCGCTCATGTTTCGTAATGGATGTAATTCCTGTTAGGATTTTGTCTATGAGAACAAAGATCTATTCTTGATTCAGGATTTGAGTACCCATTGTCTCCCTTATGATAATTTGAATTTAACGTTATGTGTTGTCAATTTATTTTACAAAACCCAAACTATGACCGAGTATTGCGTAACAATATGCTAATATAATATTTTCATTTCGAAATGCTTTAATTTTAACTGGTAGTTGTCGTGTTAGTGTTGGGTTAGGTTACAGTAAGTTGTGTGTTTAAGTTAAATTTAATTTTAGGTTATTTTTATATTAGATGTCAGTTTACGAATGGATTTCAGCTTTTAAATCTTCAATCTTAATTTTCCCACAACTTCTTTTTAAATATACAGAACAAACTAAAACCGTAATATAACTAAAATTTTGTAAAAGGTTAGTAGGCCTATTTATCTAATATAAAAATAAGTTAACTAAAACAACATATAGTGTTGTGTGGAAAAAACACGCTTGATAAAAAATATAAATCATCCTAGGCCGATTGCTTACAAATAACGTATCAAATCCGTAACAGATCAAACCTAATATTTTACACTTTCAATTTTACTGATGATTAAAAAAAAGCTAAACAAATTCATATTGACATTAAGCACTGTAACTTAATACAGTTTTGGCGCTACGATTTAAAATTTAAAAAAAAAATCATTGCTTATTTATTAAATGACAAATGCTAGAAATAGGAGCAGTCTTGGACGAATCAGTGTCATTGGAAACCAATGGAAAAAAATGTAAATATATAAAAATAATAATTTTTTGTGTAATAAGCGAAAGGACAGTCTGGCTGGTGGAAGCACTAATGGGAATTCTCCGAGATATGAATACTGTTTATCTGTATCATCCAGTTACCATTGGAGTAATATGTGATAGTCATTAGCGCTGAAAAAAAAAAGAAATAAAAAATATTACACTATCCTAGGCGTAAATGTATGTCGTTTATATCACAGGATTAAATGCCAGAGAACGACAACTCGAAACAAAGGGAAGTAATGAGCAAATCTGCACTTATTAACGTTGGAGGCATTTCGCACGAAGAATGTGCACTTATCAAACTGTGTCCGGCGAAGTATTTCTCAGGTAAGAAGAACTGATGGACCTCGATGGTGGTGGGGGGGGGGGGGTAGAGGATGCTCGTTCGGACGATTGGGAAATTGAGAGATTAAACGGAGATTAAACGAGCGCTCTCAGTGGACACTCTGCCTAGAGGTTGTTAAGTGGAGGACAATCGAAGCATGCCCTGAATCCCTGCAGAGGTGTCAAATAGCCTGAGGCTACAGGCAATCTATATCACTGCTGCCCACTTTTTATTTTTTATTTTTGCGTTACATTTGTCAACCTGTAAATTCATGATTTTATCATCGCACACAGTTTTACTGTTGTTCTGGTTGTGTTGTGAGTTGCAGGTAAGGTAGGTACACGTAGTTCTGCGACAACTTGGATTGTAGAACAACAACAATGGGACACAGAATTTGGTAGATGAGTTAAGTTTAGAGCTAGGGCTAAACAGCTGCTGTCACAGGGTAGATTAGTCTCAAAACAACACTCTGGAATTATGGGAAAATTATGGGAAAATTATGGGAAAATTATGGGAAAATTATGGGAAAATTATGGGAAAATTATGGGAAAATTATGGGAAAATTATGGGAAAATTATGGGAAAATTATGGGAAAATTATGGGAAAATTATGGGAAAATTATGGGAAAATTATGGGAAAATTATGGGAAAATTATGGGAAAATTAAGAGAAAATTAAGGGGAAATAAAGGGAAATTAAAGGAGATTTTAAATTAAGGGGAAATTATGTGGAAAATTAGTGGAAATTAAGGGTCGGCTTGGTCGAGTCGGTAAAGCTCATGGTTGCTAAACCGAAAAGTCTCGAGTTCGAACGCTCGGGCAGATGCGGCTCGACAGCTGGGGACAGCCACTCTTCTAGGAGAGACAACTCCAAAATCAAACAACTGCTGCCTTGTAGTTTGTTCTTGGTTGGACAAAGTCTATGGAAGCAAACCCAAAAAGAAAAGCAGGCTGAAATCAACGGCCTAAATGGTGCATAACATGTTGACTTCTATACTTAATTGTGTTGGAGTGATATCCCTTTCATATCGTAATGAATTAGTAGTGCATGGATGTAATGGATTACTAGAGCATTTACGTAATGGATTAGTAAAGCATTTACGTAATGGATTAGTAGAGCATGAACGTAATGGATTAGTAGGACATGAACGTAATGGATTAGTAGTGCATGAACGTAATGGATTAGTAGAGCATGAACGTAATAGATTAGTAGGGCATGAACGTAATGGATTAGTAGGGCATGAACGTAATCGATTAGTAGAGCATGAATGTAATGGATTAGTAGGGCATGAAAGTAATGGATTTGTTCGGCATTAATGTATTGGATTAGTAGGGCATGATCGTAACGGATTAGTAAAGCATTTACATAATGGATTAGTAGGGCATGAGCGTAAAGAATTTGTAGAGCGTTATCGTCTTATGGAATATTTGCATTATTTGTTTAAAGATTTTATGATAACGAACATGTAAAGAACCTTTTGATTAAATGCTCTTGTCCGACTAGGTGCTATGTAATTATGTAATTGAACAATCGAGACAAATAGCCTAACTCAAAACCTGAGTTTAATTCTAACCCATGCCCCTGACGTCTCTACAAACGTCCATCAAGCTTTGTCACAAAAAATGTGTGTCCAAAGGGTTCCATTTTCGGCCAGTCTCGAAGAATTACTTGTTGCAAATAACGACTTATATAGTAGAACTTCTCAAAACTCCTGACTGTACAAATAAACATCGTCGAATCGTCCCTGGATCCGAACATGACTAGAATCAGTGGCGTAGCGAGGTCGGGTGTCACCCGGTGCGGCACTTAATGGTGTCACCCCCCAGAGGCATAGCGACACTTCCCGGGGACAAACTTTCAAATTTTCGATTTGCACCCCCTCCCCTCAAACTTTCGATTTGCACCGCCCCCCCCCCCCCCTCATACTTTCGATTTGCACTCCCCCCCCCCCTCAGGTTTTTCTCTATATATTTTGCTATTTTTTGCCTTGCTGTCACCCCCCTAAATGGTGTCACCCGGTGCGGTCCGCACCCCCCGCCCCCCCCCCCCCCTCGCTACGCCTCTGACTAGAATATATAAAATATATATGTGGCTGGCAACACCTGAAACAACACCCCAGTGACAAGAGCTTGAGACACAGGCGTTGGTCCTTTGTGTTGTGTCTGACACATACGTTGGTTGTGTCTGACACACGCGTTGATACTTTATGTTGTGTCGGTCAGACGTGATGGTCATGTTATGACGTAATTTTATAATTGTCGTTTTATAATCATGTTATAATCGTTGTGTCATGATCGCTATATTATGATCCTTATGTCATTATCGTTATATCATGATCATTATGCAATGATCTTTATGTTATGTCATATTTGAAATTTTATGATCGTTATCTTATATTTGACATTTTATGGTTGCTATATTATGATCGTCATTTTATAATCAACTTGTAAATAACATATATGACTCAATATTAAACTAAAAAATACAGAATTTCAAAGTTTAATATTGCTTAATGCTTATCTCATTATAAACTTAATTATATCGGTAAAGCTAATTCTTTAATAAACAACAAACTAAAATCCCTCCCACCTCAACACGTACATTAACTAAGCGAGTTCCTGTTTCGCTTTATAATCATAGTTTCTGAAGCAGAGATAGAAAAAAAACACTTTTCATTTGGTTTAGAGATTAATAACTTTATCTGAAGCTGGTCAGAGCGAATTGACGTCATCGAAAAATGTGTCCCCCTAGGCAGTAGAAAGAGCCCCACATTTAGCAGGCGTGTCGTCACTCGTTAGTGAAGACGTGGTTTTAAAATAGGTGGAGGAGAATCTTCTGGAATAAAGACAGGGCAATATTTAGTAGGTGGGTTGTATGTTCTAAGGAGCTTGAAGTAAAAGATCTATTAAGCATATATTTTTTACTAGATCAATTACATTCGTTAAGATTATAGTTCGAATTAAACGGTTTATCAAATTTTAAAGTGTCCAAACTGATTCTCTTTTGTTTAGAGAATTCGTTTTTTGAAAATTCATGGCAGTGGTAGTAATTATGACGTGAACCAATCAGCTAAATGAAGGGGGAGTAAAAAATTAAGATCAGCAGTATTGAAACGAGAAAGCGACAGACAATAATTTCGCAACAATTTTGTTTCATTTTTTGTCCACAAAATTCACGCTGTTGTAGAATTAAAAATTAGTTGCTGTAATCTGATTTTATAGGCTGTTAATAGCTGATATTAAGGGGTTAATAATGGAAGAACTGTGCTTGAAGGCCTAGGGTTAACTGTTGAAACGGGGGTTAAAAGGCAAGGGTTAAAGACTAGGCAGGATGACCTGTCATTATGTAGGGTCATCTGTCATTATGTAGGATCACCTGTCATTATGTAGGGTCATCTGTCATTATGTAGGGTCACCTGTCATTATGTAGGGTCACCTGTCATTATGTAGGGTCACTGATCGTGATTAGGGTCACCTGTCATTATGTAGGGTCACCTGTCATTATGTAGGGTCACCTATCATTAGGTGATGTATGTTATCATGAAGTAATGTGTTTTATGGGACGGCGTGGTCAATTCTGTAGGACGTCCCTGAGTCCACCCAGCTCTGATGGTTACCTGACTCCTTTTAGGAGGAAAAAAGGCGGCTAAGCATAGTGTTGACCACGATATCCATTCATATGTCGAGGCCTCTGAAGTAGAAGAACTCTACTTCATATGTTCCATGTTCTGGCTCAAGAGCTTTGATATGCCCTGGCCACGCCTCTGTACCACCCTGTCCTGGCCACGCCTCTGTGCTATAAAGCCCGGGCACCGCCTCTGCACCACCCTTTCCTTGCCACGCCTCTGTACCACTATACCCTGGCCACGCCTCTGTACCACTATACCCTGGCCACGCCTCTGTACCACCCTGCAATGGCAACGCCTTTGTACCACCCTGCCTTGACCACGCCTCTTTACCACCCTGCCATAGCCACGCCTCTGTACCATCCTGCCCAGGCCACGCCTCTGTACCACCCTGCCATAGCCACGCCTCTGTACCATCCTACCCTGGCCACGCCTCTGTACCATCATATAGAGTCATGAAATATTACAAAATTGTAACTTGTATTTGTTAGGTAGCAAATAGTTCCTGATTACATCGATAATTGTGCTCATTTTTATACCGAAGGGTTTTTATTTCGTAGATTTTAAAGAAAAAACAAACACTCGATCTACAGATGCTGTGTAGACGACAGATCCATTTTACGACAAATATAAACAAAACCGTATCAGATCGTAGCCGGTTGATGAGTGCAGTTCGGTCTAGGTTTCCTTGTTTCGTTTTGTCAGTCTAACTTTCTTACAGTGTATTAGTAGTGTGGAATTAATGTGCGCGTATGTGTATGTGTGTTTTAGCTGTGTCTCGGTAGAGATGCATGTGTCCGTTATTCAAACTGTCAGTGTGGGCCTGTATGTGGCTGTTGTTGTAAATAAGTAGTCGTATATGGATGGTATTGAGTCTTTGTATGTTGCTGTATGTTAATGCATGTATGTTTTTGTGTGAATAAGTGTGTCTGAGAGAGTGCAAGGTGTCAGTGGCGTAGGTAAATATGTGCTAACGATGGGATATATATATATATGTATATATATATATATATATATATATATATATATATATATATATATATATATATATATATATATATATATATATATATATATATATATATATACAGAGAGAGAGTGGGGGGAGGCAGAGACCAAAATTAAGGAAAAAATTACCCATCACTTCCCCCCCCCCCCGCACCCGTGACAAATAGTTGGCAACGCCACTGCTTAATGTTGCGTTGTTTACAATATGTTGTGTTCCCGACTGAAGGTTAACTTCTTAAAAGCAAACCTGAAGCGTTTCTTGAACCGGCAGACTGTTAAATTTCCACCACGCATTAGAGGATATATAACAGGCAATATATCTCAAGGCCTCGACAAGTTGTTGCACAGAAACATTCATATTTGATCACTCCCAAGATAAAAAAAACCAAAATGTTCATAGCTCATTAACGCTCGCAACAGAACTTCAATTTTTGTCTTGTTTTAAAAGCTTTGCTTCGTGCGTGTCGGGGAAACACGCGCTAGGCAGAGCGCTTGTTTTTATGTTTATTGTACGTCGCTTTCTCTCGGCAGATGTTTTGTTCTCTATGTTGTTCGAGTCGTTGCGTTGAGAATCATAGGGTATTAGTGTATTTGTTTTTGGTGGTGGTAAGTGGCGGGTTGTTGTTTGGTGTGTTCCGTGTTGGGATGGTGTGTCGGGTTATGTGGTATGTAGGGTTGTTGTGTATGCGTGTTTTTGTGGTTTGGTGTGATGTGTCTGGTTGTGGTGTGGTGTGTGTGATAGTTGTGGGGTGTACCTGGTTGTGGTGCGGTGTGTGGGGCTTTGGTGAGATGTGTGTTGGCTGTGGTGTGTGTGGTAGTTGTGGGTAGTACCGGGTTGTGGTGCTGTGTGTGGGGTTTTGGTGAGGTGTGTTTGGCTGTGGTGTGTGTGGTAGTTGTGGGGTGTACCTGGTTGTGGTGCTGTGTGTGGGGTTTTGGTGAGATGTGTTTGGTTGTGGTGTGTGTGGTAGTTGTGGGGTGTACGTGGTTGTGGTGCTGTGTGTGGGTTTTGGTGAGGTGTGTTTAGTTGCGGTGTAGTGTGTGGGGTTGACGTTGGCCAGTCCGTTTGCAGTGTGGTGTGTGGGGTGATGGCGTGGCGATGTGTCAGCTTGTTATGTGGTGTGTCGGGATTCGGTGACGTGTGTCTAGTTGTGGTGTGGTGTGTGGGGTTGTGGTGTGGTGTGGTGTGTGGGGTTGTGGTGTGGTGTGTGGGGTTGTGGTGTGGTGTGTGGGGTTGTGATGAGCAGTGTCAATATGTGATATATGTCGGTACCGTAGAGTGCTATATAGTGCCTTTTCGTTGTTGTTCTGTGTGGTAGTCAACGTGTTGTGTTGTTTGTGTAGTGTTAGTTCGTGAAGTGTTCTTGTGTAGTTTTTATCTCTTTCACTTGCCAACTGTTGTTGTGAAGTGGGTTAGTTTATGTATAGGGTGTTTGCTTAATAGTTTCTCAAAACGATGATGTTACCTGTTGATGTGTAGTGTGCATGTTTGTCAACCTATTTTTGATGTGTAGTGTGTTGGTTTGTGAAGGTTTGAAAGATACTAAAAATTTAAAAAATAGCAATCCGTGATTAAAGACATAATGTATCAATTAATCTTGTTATTAATCTCAAACATCGTGTAGAGCTGTGTTCAAGAGAGGGAGCGAGGGGGGGGGGGGGGGGGGTAAGGCACGGTGGCGGGGAGGGGGGGGGGGTGTTTGGCCTAGCATAATAATATATTACATATGCTTTGTTTCTGTATTTTACAGGCGTGTTTATTTAGGACAACGTATAATAATACTAGGACTGGGAGGGGGCGGGGAGTGTGGAATCGACTGAAATTGAGTCTTTTATGGGCGTAATAAAAGGCTGATTGGACCACACAACGGCCACACGTATAAAAAAACTGTGTCGTTTTCTGTTGTAGAGTTGTGGTTAGGATCGGGGTTGAGATTCGTGTTTGAGACAGAGATAGGGTGTTAAGACCAGGGTTCGGTCCAGTGTTAAGGTTTAGGTAGCCATGTTGTAAATCACATCTTTTAGACCACCTGTCTACTTCCATACAAATACACAGAGGTGAAAAACAGATTTATTTAGTACACTATTCGATATTTTGACCACTTTTGTTAATCTTGACTTTCTAGAAGGTCCGTACACTGTTTTTTCGCTCTCTTTCTTATTTGACTTCTTTATCTCTCTCTCTTGCTTTCTCTTTGTTTTTATCTGTATGTCTTTCTCTTTTTCTCCCTGTTCCTGTTGTCTTCTCCCATTCCCACCTCAATATATTTCTATTTCTCCTCTATTTCTTACCTCCCACCCCCTTCTCTTTCCCTATCTCCACCCTCTCTTCACTCCCCTTTCTCTCCCCAACTCTCTCCATCTCCTTCCCTCTCTTCTCTCTACTACACGCTTTAGTTTTCTGTTATTTATCATCCACGTCCCTTCATCACTACCTTTCTGTTTCTGATCGATTCTACACTGAACTTATACAGCACGTCGACTGCAGTCTGTAGCAGTAATAAACTCAGACTGCTTTTTGTCGATTCAATACCAGGGCAAAGGAGATTTTTATCGTCCCCCATTTTTGTGTTTCCTGTCGTATCTGTTCCAACTTGGTCCGATTTCAGCGTTATGTGCATGTCGCATACATTGTTGAATGCTGATTGTCTCACAAATGCAGTGCGTTTTATTAAGAAGTCGGCCATCTCCAAATATTTGTAAGTTAATATCGTAGTTAGCCTAGCTTCACATAGCTCTCTCAGACTGGTACAGAATTGATTCTTGTAACAACAAAAAACGCGTCTAGGATAAATGCCAGATAAGCCCCGGCAAAAATGTTAACCCCCGCCACAAACAAAAATACTTTAAAAATTCATAAAAAACGTTTTAATAACAAGCTTTTATGTAATAATGCACTAAAAAGTAGAAAAGTGGGTTGGATAGACATGCCTACTAATTCGGTCCAAATTTTAATTAATTCATTAAAAAAAATAATTAGGCATCCAATTAAGTCAAATTTAATTTCAGATTGCATTGTCTTCATGTCTTGACCCACGTGCCAAATGTGAATCGTATCGGTCAAGTAGAAGTGTCCGAATTTTCACTCCGGCGTTTCGATCTAGACAGACAGACTGACGACTGACGAGGAAGCGAGTTAAATAAAACCTTGTAATAAAACAGGATATGAATCTAAAACGTTTAGATTATATTGATGATGGTGAAATTGGGACTTGTCATTTAAATAATTTGCATGAAAAGGTCTCTATTTTGATACTTTAACTCTAAACCCAACCATGACTCTTACCCCAACTCTAATCCCAACCCTAAATCCTAATTCCAACCTCAATCCTAATCCCATCCCTAACCCCAGCCCTAACCCCAGCCCTAACCCCAACCCTAAACCCTAAGCCCAACCATTACCCTAACCCCAACCCTAACCCTAACCCCAACCCTAGCCCTAACCCCAGCGCTAACCCCAACCCTAAACCCTAAACCCAACCTCTACCCTAACCCCAACCCTAACCCCAGCCATAACCCAAAATGATGTTTATGACTAGCGCTAGTCTTTCAAAACTGGCCTACATATAAAATCAAACATATGGTCCATAACCTGCCTTGTGAGGCATGTCCATTTAGAACAAGGTTAGCACAAAGCAACAAATCTACATCCTCATGATATGACCAGATCATTTCGGGTCTACCCGGAGTCTTATAGTCTGAGCACAGTCTTAATTATGTTCTATGTAGAGTCTGCCAATAGCTTCACTTAAGGCTGGTCGAAAAATTTAGGATTGCTCAAAGCTTCTAGTAGAATCTGTACAGAGCTTCAATAAGGAATCTATCCAGAGTATCGGTCTACTCGGAGCCTGCTAGAGTTGTCTGTACAGATATTCAATTAGGGGATCTGTCCAGAGACTCACAGTCTAGAGCCTCTATTAAAGTCTACAGATTTTAAATAAGGAGTCTATCCAGAGACTTTGTCTACTCAGAGTCCTCTGTTAGAGTCTGTTCAGAATGTCAAGTAGAAGATCTGTCTATCCAAAACTTAACTTATAGTCTATCCAGAGCCGTAGAGTGTCTATTCAGAGAATCGGTGTCTATTCGGAGATTCAGTGTCTATACAGAGACTCGGTGTATCCATAGACTCAGTGTTTATCCAGAACTTACTTATGGTCTATCCAGAGCTTCACATTGTCTATCCAGAGACTCAGTATCTATCCAGAACACAACTTATGGCTATCCATAGCCTCACAGTCTCTATCCAGAGCCTCATATTGTCTATCCAGAGACTCACATTGTCTATCCAGGAACTCACTATAAGTCTGCCCAGATCCTCTTAATATTTGTTTGGAGCCGCCAATAAAATCGCTCCATTAACCCCCTACACACCATCTCATGTGGCACTCACGGTCCATTTAACCCCCTCAGTGCCGTCTCCGATTTCATCCGGTCGCTTGTTTTCATTTGATATAGTCATTTGTTTCCCTTACTTTTACCTAAACTTTGTTGATATAGTCATTTCTTTCCTTTACGTTTACATAAACTTTTTTTATATAGTCATTTGTTTGCTTTACTTTTACCTAAATTATGTTGATATAGCCATTTGTTTCCCTTACTTTTACCTAAACTTTGTTCATATAGTCATTTGTTTGCTTTACGTTTACCTAAACTTAATTGATATAGTCATTTGTTTGCTTTACTTTTACCTAAATTATGTTGATATAGCCATTTGTTTCCTTTACGTTTACCTAAACTTTGTTGATATAATCATTTGTTTCCCTTTACTTATTTACTTAAGCTCAAAAGAACAGCAACTGTCTTAATTTTTTTTTAAATCTGTTAGAAAATGTATGTTACTATACTATATGCGGTCTAAACATGAGAATGTGCGTTTTTCGTAAGGATTTAAGCGTGTTGCTAGAAAAATCAAACCCATTTCACAGGCTCCTAATGCGAAATAAATATCTTGGGTTTCTTTAAATAACTTTTTTTTTAAATATAGCGTCACACCTGACGAATTCGGGATTGAGCTAAAATATTTTTATTCTCTTGTCAGGTTTAAAATATGTTTCAGATCTAGAGAGCATTAAACAATCATCATGCACTTATTTAGGGGGCTGTATATAAATAAAACCACACACAAGGGGTAACAGATATTTGTAACGATGAGATGTGGACAAAAGTGTGTGTGGGGGGGGGGGGGGGTGTTTAGAAGGTATAGTGTAAAATTTTATGGAAAGGCATGGCCAAATGGTAGAGCTTTGGCTACTAGCCAAAAGGTCTCGAGTTCGGACCTCGGTTCGGACTTGTGATTTTAGGATGTCCCTGAGTCAGCTCAGCTATAATGGATACCTGACAAACGATGGGAAAATTAAATGCGGCTGGGCAAAGTGCTGACCACCCCATCCATTTATATGCCGATGTCAAGAGACTTATAAATTCTACTTCATCTGCTCGATGGATCGCTAAAGAGGAACGTTACTTAATGTAAAATATTAGTATTTTAAAACATAATTTTTGTTTTCAAAACCGAATTAAAGAAGTTATTTTTTGTTAATTTTGAAGACGTGTTTGTACACATTGATACAAGTGTTACAAACTATCTATTTTTAATTAAGCTTTAAAATAGTGTTGAAGAAAAAAATCCAGATTTAAAAAGATGAATTGCAATATAAGTGGGGATGGGGGAGGTGGGTGGGAGTGGTAGGCTGAAAAATTAGCGAAAAAGCATGACGTCATTAATGGACGACCCTTAATGGAAATCATTTCTGACCATTTCTTGCGTACTCAATTCCTAGATCAACCAAAAAAAAAAAAAAAGACAGAAAAAATGTTCTATTTTTAGACTCGGCTATCCGTTTCATTGCTTTACATAACTGATTAAAAAAATCCATGGAACTATGGGATAGCTGCAGGACCCCCCGACCGCGGGAACCGTGGCACCTGCTGATGAAAAACTAATGGGGAAAAAATTATCCCACATCGACACCCGCGCAGATAACCAAACACACACACCCGGCAATCCTAGCTGCGATCGGCACATTTCTGCCCGGCAAGATGAAAACAGTGAGTTGACGGCATTTTTTATTTATTTACGGGAAGATAAAATCTTCTCTCTATACTGCTAATTGGGTTTAGGAGTATGAACAAAACAGCCGACAGAATGTATGTGCCAGATGTTTGGTTCATACGTCTGAATCTTACTAGCAGTCTACACTGATTATATTATATATATATATATATATATATAATCTTTAGCATGTTTTATCCTATCTTTTCCTAAAATACTTTATCTTTGTGATCTTTAGTCTGGGACGTATTGTCATAGATCTAACTTTTCCTCTCACCATATACATATATAGGTCCTAAGAGAGAGAGAGAGAAAAAGAGGGAGAGAGAGAGAGATGTATAGATATGTATAGATATATACGTGTGTGTACGTGTATGAGATGTTGTATCTGTGTGTCTGTGTCTTCATTTGTTCGTGTGTATATATGTTTTGGTGTATGTGTGTTCTTGTTATTGTCAATGTGTGTGTGTATCATATGTGTGTGTGCGTATGTACGTGTGTCCGTTCGCTCGGGTTCTTGTGTTGTTGTTTTTTACGCATAGGTTGATGTAAATTATTTTCAGAATTTAGTCTAGACATTGTGAAGAGAAAATGATCGTAAAACGATCTACGGCTAGCATGAGTCTAGCACTGGCTGACATTACCAGTTTGGTTGGATGGAGACTTACAGCTGAAGTTTTCAGATTGGCAGGGAGGGGGGGGGGAGGTGTATCGAGTGGGATGGGATGGTCTAAGGAGTGGGAGGGGGTGGTGTAAGGAGGGGGAGGGGTGGTCTAAGGAGGGGGAGGGGGTGGTGTAAGGAGGGAGGGGTGGTGTAAGGAGGGGTAGGTGGTGGTGTATGGAGGGGGAGGGGTGGTGTATGGAGGGGGAGGGGTGGTCTAAGGAGGGGGAGGGGGTGGTGTAAGGAGGGGGAGGGGTGGTGTAAGGAGGGGGAGGGGTGGTCTAAGGAGGGGTAGGTGGTGGTCTAAGGAGGGGTAGGGGGTGGTGTAAGGAGGGGGAGGGGTGGTGTAAGGAGGGGGAGGGGTGGTCTAAGGAGGGGTAGGTGGTGGTGTAAGGAGGGGAGGGGGGATGTAAGGAGGGGAGGGGTGGTCTAAGGAGGGGGAGGGGGGATGTAAGGAGGGGAGGGGTGGTCTAAGGAGGGGGAGGGGTGGTGTAAGGAGGGGAGGGGGATGTAAGGAGGGGAGGGGTGGTGTGTGGAGGGGGAGGGGTGGTGTAAGGAAGGGTAGGTGGTGGTGTAAGGAGGGGGAGGTGGTGGTGTATGGAGGGGGAGGGGTGGTGTAAGGAGGGGAGGGGTGGTCTTAGGAGGGGGAGGGGTGGTCTAAGAAGGGGTAGGTGGTGGTGTAAGGAGGGGGAGGGGTGGTGTAAAGAGGGGGAGGGGGATGTAAGGAGGTGAGGGGGATGTAAGGAGGGGGGAGTTGATGTAAAGAGGGTGAAGGGTGATGTAAGGAGGGGGAGGGTGTGTAAGGAGGGGGAGTGGGTGGTGTAAGGAAGGAGGTGGTCTAAGGAGGGGGAGGGAGGGGCTGTCCTGGTTGCGTTTAAAACGATAGACGTTTAACAGACAGGAGCAAATCTTTTGCCTCGGAGCTAAGACGAGTGAGGCCCGGGTCTAGGGAGACGTGTAAAGCCGTTCTGTGGTCTTGATTGGGACTTACTTCCGGTGTTGTGGGGGGGGTGGTGGTGGCGCTGCTAGGGTGGTTGTGTTTGATTGGGTAGATGTAGGTAGTGTTAGTATGATGACTGCGTTTAATCCCGTGTACATTAGTAGAGGTGGTAGAGGATTTGCGACGGGTTTGATGGAAAAGTGAAGTGGGGTTTATCTGGGGTATTAAGGTTTCAGCAGCAACTGGACAGTGGTCAGGAATACGTCTATCAGGTTTGGTAACTAACTCCTTAATTGACCTCCCTTGACGATCTCTTGGTTATTAGTCACCGGATAGATGTTACTAGTCACTGGTCTCTGTATGGTAGTCACTGGTTGTTGATCTTCGAATAGCGGTCTTTTGACATCGGTCTCTGAAGAAGCCGCTGGATAGTAGTCACTAGTCGTTGATCTCCGAATAATGGTCATTTGTCATAACCTATGAAAAGTGGTGGCTGGACAATGGTCTCTTGACAGCTGTCTCTGGGTAGTGATATCTGACCATCGGTCTTTGAAAAGCGGGACAACAGTCACCGAATAGCATGCACGGGTCATTCATCACCTGATACAGGTAAATAAAAAAAATAATCGAACTGCTGTCACAAGAAATCAACTACTGTGACGCCGTGTCTGGACAACGGCCACTGACAAAAATTCACTCCCCGATTTCACTTTAACGGTCAGATATTTCAACAATAATTATATGACAACATACAAAACCACACAGTAAAGAATTCACTCACCGATTTCACTTTAACAGTCAGATATTTTAACAGCAATTATACGACAACATACAAAACCACACAGTAAAGAATTCACTCACCGATTTCACTTTAACAGTCAACAACAATACTACGATAACCACACAGTAAAGTTAGTCAGTCTACGACCTAGTAAACTTTAAGTACAGCAGCAATTAAGGAAAATAATCTTCTAGCCTAGTCACCTTAAAATAAACCGGTAGTGATCTCCCCTAAACTTTCTCGAATATTTTTATATAAAACAACAGGGGATGGTAACTGGGGATATAGTTATGATTTTTAATCCATTTTAAATACTTAAACTTTTAAAAATAGAATAGAATCTCATAAAAAAACATTGCGCACCAAGCAAACGCCGAATAAAAACGCGTATAATAGTGCGCAATATTATTAGTACTTTAAAAATTTACATTAGTTTTTTGAGAAATCGGAAGTAGCGTAAATTACTACTTCCAGTCAACGGAAATTACTCAAAATTTAACAGAAGGTAGAGAATTAGATCTTTTACTTACATGTGAAATTTCAGTTATCTATCTGAAATAGTACTCAAGTTATAGGCTTTTGAAAAATTCAAAGTAGGAAAAGTACCACTTCCGGTTATCGGAAATCGCTCAAAAGTTGATACGGATCTACGATTTTGATAAAATACTTATATATGAAATTTCATCAACCTAGCAGTAACGGTACTCAAGTTATCGTGTTTACACACGGACAGACAGACAGACAGACAGACACACACACACACACAGACATACGGACAAGATTGCAAAATTATGTTTTTCCGTATCAGTGAGGTGTAAAACGTCGAGATTTGTAAAAATCTCGATTTTTTTTTTTTGCACGATTACAATACTTTCTCTATACTACGTATATACGAGAAAGTAAAAAGTGTATGTTTATTCTAATAAGTAATTATCCCTGCTCTGTCTCCCCTCTATGTCATTTGAACTTAGTTTTTTTTTTCGTTGTCTCTTGCGCTTTTGAATTAATTTAGTTCAACATCATTACTAGAAAATACCACGTAATTTCAGACTGTTTGAATATGTTAGACGAATAAATTTGGACTAGTTAAAATTGTGAGGCCAAGTACGATTTATAACCACACAATTTGGTGATACCATGTTGGTATCTGACTACGACAATTATTGACACCATTTACACTAGACCAGGGGTCTCCAAACTTTTCAGCCCAAGGGCCGCATTAACTATCAAATTTCAGTTCAAGGGCCAGTTTCTTCCAGGCATGTCGTGATTTTTCTGAGCAAAGTTCCTCAGCCATCACCAACAAACGTTTTTTCCGTAGACAAAAAAATCTCCGCGGGCCGGACGAGAGGACCTCGCGGCCCGCATCCGGCCCGCGGGCCGTAGTTTGGAGACTCCTGCACTAGACTATCAAAATGGTGATAATATAATTATATGATTTAGGCTACTCAAAATGGTGATACCATATACGCTTTAGACTACTTAAAATGGTGATACCATATACGCTTTAGACTACTTAAAATGGTGATACCAAATACGCTTTCAGGAAACTTAAAATTGTGATACCAAACACGTTATAGACTACTCAAATTGGTGGTACCGATTACTTTGAGACTGCCCAGACTGGTAGTACAAAGTGTGTTTAGACCTTCTTCGCTGTGGTGACTTCGTACTCTTTAGTCGCAAAGGTTTGAATTATGTGTCATGCTGACCACATCAATAGAATTATTTATGCTGCTAGAATACTTAAGATCCAGCCTAATTAACGGTCTTATGTTTCATAATTAATTATTTTTAAATTTCACTCCAAGATGTGTTGCTCTAATTATTCTCTTCTTAAATACTGTTTAGAAGGAGTGGTAAATCCACAGGGTACAGCATCTGCATTGTTAATCAGACCTATATTATTCAAAGGCATTTATATTATTGTTTCTTCTTAGCATAACAGTCAGTTAAAGTCTACTTACACTAAAAGCGTTTTTATTTATTTTTCTTCATGAGGATAGTTAAATTTCCGTCTTAAAAAACAAATTATTTATACATTTGTGAATGTTGAATAATTTTGTCAAATAACATCGTTATCTCTTGCTAGACTTCTTTAATTTGAATCTTTTTTTTTTAATTCTACAAATTATTGACAAAAAAATTTTGGGTCTCCGAAAGCAAATTTGGACCTTGTATTGACTAAGGTTATTATAGAAAAGTAAGATGTACTATAGATTTTTCGAGAAAGCCGTGGTTATCTCATCCTAAATGGAGGCGGATGCGTCGTGGTCTAGGTGTTGAACGCCCTCTGCCGGTCACTTCCGGCTTCTCCCAGCCTGTTAGCCGCCCGCCTCAAGCCGTCTGTAATTGCAGCTTTCCCGGTCCTCGTACTGGTTGGGCTGCTGGTGGTTGTGTGAGGTGGTGGTTGGCGTCGTTGGTCAGGTGTGGGGGTGGTTGTGGTGAATGGTGTGATAGGAGTTTGGGTAATAAGGTGTTTTTGGGTTGTTGATTAGTCTGTACGTGTTAATGGTCAGAAGATGATAACTGGGGGGTGAAGGTATTGTTAATGACTATGTGAGATTGTGAATTGGTGTTGGTACTGGTCATTGTGCCTTGTGAAAAATACTGTTGGGTGGGGGGTTTTTGTGGTTGGTACCATAAGTGACTTAATATTGCAGGACATGGGATATTATGAAGGGCTGTGTTGATGATAGTAAGGGATTTTGATTAACGTTACTGGTCATTGTTCATTGTGTGAGACACCGTTGGTGGATGGATGGTATTGTTAGGGGGCATTACCATTGGTATGGGCATGGTGATTGTCGTTGTATGGGGCATTAAACTGGGGTTTTTTTTTTACCATTGTGATGAACATTGTGATAGGCATTGTGATGAGCATTTATTATTTCTTCATGAACTTCATAAACGGCAATAGGACATGGAGAGGAGCATTGTTAAAGATTATTGGAACCAGTCATATGGTTTTGTTTGTGGCATTACCACGTTACAGTATACATTTTCTTGTAGTGTACATATGTTGTATTAAGCTTGATCAAGGTGTGATAAGTCAAGTTCTACAACAGTCACTTGTGTTTATTTATGTTTGTCATCTCTTGAGACTAGAGTTCAGTTCTTTTAACTACATCTACATAGACAAGAACATGAGAACTGACAGGTTTAGCTGCAAAGCCCTTGTTCTCAAACTCAGTACTCACGTTTGTGAGATTTAGCCTGTATACCGAAATATACAACCAACAGCGATTGGTCAAAAAACACGGAATATCTACAAAATAGAGTAGCTTTTCTATACATTCAACTAAATTCATTTGTTTGTATGTGTGTCTTTAAATTTAAACGTATTTGACCTCAAATAGAAAAATACTTTTTAAAACGAACATAACAGTCGAAGATTATTTTTTTAAATCAACCAGATTCCCAGTTCAACCGCATTACCTCCCACGACAGCAAGGTCAATCTCTTGGATATTCTGTCCAGCTTTAAATCAACACCTAAAACTTTTTGGAGGTCTTCGCGGTGACAGTCTGTCCAAAAATACAGCATTTTATGGCGAAGTCTTGCGGTTTCTCGTGCGCATTTCCCCAAGAAAGAATCCAACGAAACTAGAAAGGCTTTAGTGTAAGACGGTCACCCCATTGTATTTTCACATGGCTGGCTATTTTGTAGGTTTTAGTCATAAATTAATGTAGTTTTTATTTAATAGTTTTAAGAGTAATTTGAAAATCTTTGGAAGAAAACGACGTTTTTATGGCAATTTAAAAATTAGATTCACAAATTTAGCAAAAAACTAAAGCAGACAGTCTGAGTGGTTGGAGTTGGAAGTGTGGTTAGTGACAGAGTGGGTGGGGAGTGGAGCTGTGGTTACTGACAGAGTGGGTGGGTGGGGAGTGGAGGTGTTTTTCTCTATATATTTCGCTATTTTTTGCCTTGGTGTCACCCCCCTAAATGGTGTCACCCGGTGCGGTCCGCACCCCCCGCCCCCCCCCCTTCGCTACGCCTCTGTAAGTATGCCAAGAATGTGTTGTTTTAAGCCTTTACTACCGACACGATCAACTTAATGCTATGTAGTTGTTGTAATGACACCCCCCCCCCCTTTTAGAGGTCCGCAGAAGCAATGCGTTTAGTACAGTTTACATCTTTGCAAGAGTTTACCTGTGTACATAAATAACATATCAGTTACATGTATTGTGATTACCTTTTTAACTCTACATAATAACACTAATTACATATAATTTACATGTCGCCTACTTGAACTACAATCATTAATATAACACTAGTTCGTGAATTACATATAAATTACATGTATTAAGTTACACTTGTGAACTATTACGTGTACATTACACATCAAAATCCTGAGCAGCAGTTACAGCCCCCCCCCCCCTCTCTATGTTACCTGTCTGATTTATTTATACAGAACTCCCCCCCCCCCCTTTACCTATCCTCTCGTGCAGGCACAATCACTTACCCAAATCACGTGACAAACGGTGTAGAAATCCATCCACTCACCAACCCACCAGCGCTGTGTAAATTATTTACAAGCCAACATTTACCCCTTACCTCGCCTGTTAAACGGTCGACTCTGCTAGTAGTCCGACAGTTAAACGGTCGACTATGCTAGTAGTCGGACAGTTAAACGGTCGACTATGCTAGTAGTCGGACAGTTAAACGGTCGACTATGCTAGTAGTCGGACAGTTAAACGGTCGACTATGCTAGTAGTCCAACAGTTAAACGGTCGACTATGCTAGTAGTCCTACAGTCAAACGTGATACTAGGCACGTAGTCAGTCAGTCAAATGGTCCTGCTTGCAAGTAGTCAGTCAGTCGAAAGATATTCTATACAAGTAGTTAGTCAGTCAAATGCTCGACTATTCAAATAATTAGTAAGTTCGAACGATAAACTATGCTAGTAGACATTCAGTCAAATGCTAAAAGTATCAAATAGTCAGTCAAACGGTCCACTGTACAAATAGCCGGTCAGTCAAATGCTCAAATATTCAAATAATTAGTAATTCGAACGATAAACTATGTTAGTAGTCGGTAAGTCAAATGCTCGTAGATTCAAATAGTCAGTCAATCAAGCGGTCCACTGTACAAATAGTCAGTCAGTCAAACTGTCCACGGTACAAATAGTCAGTCGCACGGTCCATTTTGTAAATAGTAAGTCAGTCAAACGGTTCATTGTGCAAATAGTCAGTCAGTCGAACTTTCCTCTTTATAAGTAGTCAGTCGATCGTTATACTATGCTAGTCAGTCAGTCAAATGTTCGAAGATTCAAAAGTCAGTCAGTCAAACGGTCCATTGTGCAAATAGTCAGTCAGTCAAACGCTCCACTATGCAAATAGTCACCTCTTTAATTATACAAGAACACGATCAAACCCTGCTTGACGGGAACTGGTTCGAACCTGGAAAAAAAATCAGAGAAAAATCTTTGAACTGGTTCATCAATCATTAAACCCGTGCCAGAAAAGGCATCGATGAGTTTGGCTCCATCAGGGGCGATAGAACCAGATCCAGAATAATTACTTTTAGAAATACTGACACGGTAATGGATGAAAACAAACTGGTGTTAACATTGAGTGAAAATTGGTATTTGAAACAGCTTTAGGAGTCGGAGTCGTCAGGTCGGTAAAACTTATTGCTGCTAAACCGAAAAAGGTTCATCTTGCCGGAAGCTCTATAGCTGATGACAGAATGTTATCTTGGAGAGACAACTCCAAAATCAAACAACTGTTGTCTTGTAGTTTGTTCTTGGTTTAACAAAGGCTATGGAAGCAAATTGGAGTTAATGGGTCATAATAGATCTGCCTCAATGATGGTAAAATATTACCTACCATAGGACATATTAAAAGTAAAGTTCCCTTTCAAATCTGACGGTCCATGGGGCAAGTGAAGTAGAGTTTACCTGTTTCTGTGATCTTGGCGTATTGTCAGCACTATGCCCAGCCGCCTTTACTTACCGTAACTTGACTTAGGTACCCATAAGAGATGAGTGCACTCAGGGACTTTCTACGTAAGTGAACCCGGATTCGAACTCGAGACTTTCGGGTTTGCAATCGTGTGCTCTTCCATTCGACTACTCCATCCCTTAATGGACATTATACTGTATGTTAATATTCTATTCTAGCTGTATTCTTAATCTCATAAGTTCATCTATCCCTTAGAGGGCATAACGAATTCAACACTTATCCAAAGTCAAGCACAGAGAAGTTCGTATCGAACATTTTTCTCAATCAAGTGGCCTACCACTACACGCGTCCGATCGTCGTCCCCCCCCCCCCCCAAACTCACCCTTCCCATAGTTGTTTCTTGCATCACATTACCTTGTTGGCAGGGGGAGGGGTGGTAGAAGTGTGGTGGGTTGGAATTCTATCAAGGGCGACTTCGGTAATTGATTTAAGACTTCTGGTCAAGAAATCTTGAGTTATACCACTTGGTCACGCGTATTCTGTTACTGCAGGGGTCTCCAAACTACGGCCCGCGGGCCGTATGCGGCGCGCTAGGTCCTCTCGTCCCGCCCTTGGAGATCTTTTTGTCCACGGAAAAAAAATGTTTGTTGGAGGTGGCTGAGAAAAAATTCAAAACAAACTAAACAAATGTAGCATTGGGTGCGAATACCATTGAAGTAAATGTGGCCAGTTCAAATGTTCAAATAAGGGCGGGTGGGTTTTTTTAAGTATTTGCCCAGCGAAGACTTTCCTAATATTAAAACTTTTGCATCGAAGTACCTTTCAAATTTCGGAACAACATACAAACTTTATCAAGACTGAAGTAGGTCTATGTGAAGAACAATTTGAGAATAAACTTGAGCCTCGAGTGTGTTGTCGGTCCCCGACAGTGTTTCTTTCAGACTTTTTTCTCGAGGGGTGCACTTGAAATTTGTATAAATATATATATATATATATATATATATATATATATATATATATATATATATATATATATATATATATATATATATATATATATATATAAATTTCGTTTGGGGGGGTTGTCGTTCTTCGAGGGGGGGGGGGGGAGGGAAGTTTGGAGACCCCCTGTGTTACTGCGCAGATTACTGTAGCATCTATGTGACCATGGGATTCTCTTTAAATTTGTTAACTATAGTTGGCATAGTATTGGCTCCACAATATTTTTACATATTGAAATAAAAACATTTAAGAAAAGATGAATACTTTTTACAAATTCCATTCGAAGGCGTTTTTAAATTTAAATTTTTATACCTGAGTTAACCACTCAAAATTTTTAAAAACTTCAACTCAAACCAAAAAAAAAAACCGATGCTTAGTACAGCAAGGGAAGAAAAAACCTACAACATATAAAAACAACAAAAGCCGCTAAAATTCCCGCGACTAAATAGTTGTTATTTCCCTTTCCCCTGATGTTGTCACATCCGGTAAACATCCTCTCGACTGCCTCCCTTGACCGCCAGACGGCGACTTAATGGCCTTGACCTCCTTGACCAGCGGATTTATAGAGTCCCATTACCATAAAAGCACCATCAGAAGATTATCAAAAGGCGGCTTAAAAGTCACCGGGAGTGTGATCGCCTGTTATCTCCCCTTGCCATAAACAATAAAAAAAAATACAAATAACTGCCCCACTATAAAAACCACATCTAAAAATACCACTAAAAACCCACGAGTGTGGTCCGGGTGGTAATCGTTTAACGGCCGTAAAGTGACCGCCCATTGCACCAAGACCGTGCCTGTCAACCGTGAGTCATTAATCATCGGTTGGGTTATTTACTGCGAGAAAACCTTGCATGCACTCTAGCACGGGTGTAAAGGGCTTTGATGTATATGGCTCATTTAGTCCTTCAATGGCTGGTCTTACAGCTTGTTCAGTGTTACAGTGATTTTTTTTATAAGGGTTAGTTCAACAAGTTTACACAGTCGTGAAGCTTTACTTGTATGTATATGCATACTTATATATATATATATATATATATATATATATATATATATATATATATATATATATATATATATATATATATATATATATATATATATATATATATATATATATATATATATATATACGAGCCAACCTGCATGTAGCTTGCGCGGTTATTTTGTGACTGGTGAAGACTTCCTGAAAGACACAGTTGGGGTGGATGAGTATACAATGTTGCGCATGCCTGAAGAGCGAGCGAGGGGGCGAGAGACGGGTTAGAGATTCAGCGTGCATGTGTGGTGTCCCGCATGTCTCGGCGACGTAGATATATATATATATATATATATATATATATATATATATATATATATATATATATATATATATATAGAGAGAGAGAGAGAGAGAGAGAGAGAGAGAGAGAGAGAGAGAGAGAGAGAGAGAGATACATATATATATATATACATATATATATATACATATATATATACATAACGACCATGAGTCCTCTCAGCTCGAAAAGATACCTTATTGAGATTGAAGCACGTCTCGGCCCAACGCTGGACACTGACCACAACATGGAAACAGGTCTCTAATCCTCAATTCTTAGCTACTTTTAAGTCTACAAAGTATTCTTCTTACCAACATCAAGCGATCACTAATGTGACTACTTCTCCGCCCACCTCACTTCTTCACAGCACGGAATGGGAATTTATAATAATAGTAATAGATTATTAATAGTAATAGATGAGTCTTAAACAACATATTATTCTACATCATTACACTAGAAACAGAGAATGGAATATGTTTGTTTTTTTCGAGTAATCTTAAATTACATCTCGAGATTCAATCCAAGATATTAAAACATTAGGTAGGTTTTTTTTTGCTGTTGTTTTTATTGATGTTTTAATGTTTTTTTGTTTTTTTTTTGGATAGACATCACAACTTTCTACTCATGGAAATCACATTATAGCATTAAATATATATATATATATATATATATATATATATATATATATATATATATATATATATATATATATATATATATATATATATATATATATATATATATACATATTTTAAAAAAAAATTATTATTTATTTACCAATACTATAAGAATCATCAGATCTAGTAAAAACTTATACTTTTAGCATCAATCTGCTCCAAAGTAACACGAATAGACTAGAATTGTTGCTACAGATCTCTGATTAGCTTGGGCAATAAAGATCTCTGACTAGCTAGGTCGTTACAGATCTCTGATTAGCTTGGGCAATAAAGATCTCTGACTAGCTAGGTCGTTACAGATCTCTGACTAGCTTAGGCAATACAGTTTTCTGACTAGCTTGGGCAATTTAGATCTTTGACTAGCTAGGCCGTTCCAGATCTCTGACTAGCTCTGGCAATACAGATCTCTGACTAGCTTAGGAAATACAGATCTCTGACTAGCTAGGCCGTTACAGATCTCTTAATAGCTAGGCAGTTACAGGTCAGCATATAGAGAATCAATACAATAGGTTGCACTTCAACAAGGAAATTATAACGTCAGGCACAGTGAAATGAACGTTTAAAACTACCCTGGGATCTCACAAGGAGGGGCGGGGTGAAAATGACGGTGGGGGGGGGGGGGGGGGGGGGTTCACGGGGGGGGGGGGTCACGGGGGGGGTTCACGGGGGGGGGGGGGGGGTCACTGGAAACTGTCAAGCATGTTGTAATTTGAACAAGGCCCTGTGTTAATCAATACGAGTTTTTGCAAGTTTGGAACAATGGAATTAATTCACAGTTGTCTTAGCTATTGAACCTATTTTTTTTTATTATCATCGATTTTGTGGACATTTTTCTTTTCTAATTAAGCGTGGTCATGGGCTGGTGAAGAAACATAATGACTGCATTAAGGCTGATTCATAATGATAGGAAAATAAACAGTTTAAAGTTGGGATCGGTAGCCCCAGTGGTAGCTTCAATGGTAGCTTCAATGGGACCCTAAATAGTAGCTTCAATGGTAGCCTCAATGGTAGCCTCAATAGTAGACTCAATGGTAGCCTGAATGGTAGCCTGAATGGTATTCTCAATAGTAGCTTCAACGGTAACTTAAGTGGTAGCTTCAATGGTAGCCTCAATGGTAGCTTCAATGGCGGCTTTAATGGTACCATTAATGGTAGATTCTCTTTTAGCCTCAAAGGTAGCCTCAATGGTAGCTTTAATTTTAGCCTCGGTGCTAGCTTCAATGGTAGCTTCAAGCGTAGCCTCAATGGTAACTTCAATGGTCGCTTCAATGGTAGATTCAATGGTACACTAAATGGTAGCGTAAATGGTAGTTTTAATGGTAGCTTCAATGGTAGCTTCAATAGTAGCTTCAATGTTACTCTAAATGGTAGAGTAAATGGTAGCATCAATGGTAGCTTTAATGGTAGCTTTAATTGTAGCATCAATGGTAGCCTGAATAATTACGATACACAATGGCTACATCAACATAACAAAAGGCAATCAATCTACAAGCAAGCTTTAGTTATTAGATACTGAGTTTGGCGCTAGATTAGAACCGTTTTAGAACCGCTGTAATATTGTATTTGTGAGCCGTCTGTATATTCATTGTATGCTCTGTGCGCATTGTTCTTCAAGTGGCTGACGATAGAATAAAAATGGAATATGTTGAGAGATGAATGGGGCGTATGTTGGGCTTAGAATAAAAATGTGTATTTTCTCTGCGTGCTTAGGATGGGAAATATATTGGGTTTATGTGAAAATTGTTTATTTTATTTTATATTTTTGCGAGCTGCGAAAATATAATTAATATAATTAATAAAACAAGTTTAGTTGAAATTGAAACTACTTGGTGTGTAAACTTTGAGAAATACAATTACTTGGTTATTGTCTCTCTTTTTGGAGCATAGAGAAACGGAAAAACTCCAGAATGCATAGATGAGAAACATAATATTTAGAGGTACTAGCACTAAAGTATAGAACTTTGATACAGGGGACAACATTAAGGTATAAAACTGATATAGATGACGTCACTTAAGTATAAGACGTTGATACAGATCATGGTACTATAGTATAAAACTGAAACTAATGAAGCCACTAAACAAAATGCTCATGTCATTAAGCTTTAAACTGCCACACAAAACATCCGTTTAAAATGTTGATTTAGCATTGATTCAATTTTACACAAACCATCTAACAAATTCAGATTCAGAAAACAAACTTGGCTGGGAAATCATTTAAAATAAAATTAATTTAGCATACATATAATTTCATAAAGATTTAAACAATTAATCTTGAATTATGCATTCAAATATACAATCGATGTCAACATTTGTGTGGATCTGTCATGCTAACAAACAAACAAAAAAATAATTTATCACGCTCGTGAGATATCCGCTGATATATTAGTCTGGCTGAATTCGTTACAAAAATATATTTTTAATTGCCTTTTGGCATGGCTGTGATATAGGATTTTAAAATACCTCCACCTCCCCCTTCCAAAATTACAATCAGATCTACGATAATCTCTAGATCTGTTATTAGGCGCTGATACTTGTTAATGCTAGTGTGTCTAGAAAATAAAACTTTAGATATATCTGTAATGCTGGTTTGTCTTGAAAATAAAAACTAGATATAGATGTTATTACAAGCTTATAATTGTTAATGCTGGTTTGTCTAGAAGAGAAAATTCTAGATTTATCTGTAATTAGAAGCTTATAATTATTAATGTTGGTTTGTCGAGAAGAGAAAACTCTAGAGATTTAAAGAAGATTGTATATATATATATATATATATATATATATATATATATATATATATATATATATATATATATATATATATATATATATATATATATATGTTGTATCAAAAGTTTATAATTGATAATGTAGGTTTGTCTAGATCAGGGGTCTCCAAACTTTTCAGTCCGAGGGCCGCATTAACTATCAAATTTCAGTTCGGGGGCCAGTTTCTTCCAGGCATGTCTTTGATTTTTCTGGGCAAAGTTCCTCAGCCATCACCAACAAACGGTTTTTCCGTGGACAAAAAGATCTCCGCGGGCCGGATGAGAGGACATCGCGGGCCGCATCCGGCCCGCGGGCCGTAGTTTGGAGACCCCTGGTCTAGATGATAAAAACTCTAGATATATCAGTTATCAGAAGCTTATAATTGTTAATGCTGAAAATAAAACTAGATATATCAGTTATCAGAAGCTTATAATTGTTACTGCAGGTTTGTCTAGAATATAAAACGTGTCCGTCTACAGAGGCATGTCAGGACGGTCTAACCTTCCCACACAAGGCCGCGTACGGCCGGGAAGCAACATCGATGAGACCAATACAGCCCAACGTATTTCAAATCTTATCTTGAGTGGATTCGTTTCCAAACTGGTCGGTCGAACAAACTTGGTGAGTAAACAAATCGACATGAGGTTGTGTATTTTTGGAAAAATAGGACAAGACAGATTGCACTGTGTAGGTGGTATAATGGATGATATATTTAGACAGATTTCAATGGGTAGGTGGTATAATGGGTGATAGATTTAGACAGAATTCAATGGGTAGGTGGTAGAATGGATGGTAGATTTAGACAGAATTCAATGGGTAGGTGGTATAATGGATGATAGATTTAGACAGATTTCAATGGGTAGGTGGTATTATGGATGGTAGATTTAGACAGATTTTAATGGAAAGGTGGTATAATGGGTGATAGATTTAGACAGATTTCAATGGGTAGGTGGTATAAAGGATGATAGATTTAGACAGATTTTAATGGATAGGTGGTATAATGGATGATAGATTTAGACAGATTTTAATGGATAGGTGGTATAATGGGTAATAGATTTAGACAGAATTCAATGGGTAGGTGGTATAATGAATGGTAGATTTAGACAGATTTTAATGGATAGGTGGTATAATGGGTGATAGATTTAGACAGAATTCAATGGGTATGTGGTATAATGGATGGTAGATTTAGACAGATTTTAATGGATAGGTGGTATAATGGATGATAAATTTAGACAGATTTCACTGAGTAGGTATTTGTATTTGGTGGTGTTTAATACAATCGGGATATAGACATGATTTTTAATCAGCTTTCACATATTTAAACTTTTTTAAATAGAATAGAATCTCGTAAAAAAAAATTGTGAACAGCAAACAATATGTGTATAATAGTGAGGAGTATTAGTATTGTATAAATTCATATACGTTTTTTGAGGAATCGGAAATAGCATAAAAAAATACTTCCATTCAACGGAAATTACTCAAAATTTGATAGTATGTAAAATTTAATTTATCTACGCGAAACAGTACTCAAGCCATAGGCTTTTGAAAAAAAAAGGAGAGTAAGTTCAACTTCCGGTTACCGGAAATCACTAAAAAGTTTATACAGAACTACGAATTCGATATAAAACTTATATATGAAATGTCATCAACCTAGCTGTAACGGTACTCAAGTTATCTTGTTCACAGACATACATACATACATACGCACATTCATACATACAGACAAAATTTTAAAATAATGTTTTTAATTAACAAATATATTCAAATAAAATGTTTATTAATATAAATGAATTTATGTTGTAGGCTTTACAACATACACAAGCTCATAGTTCGCAGTGAATTAAACCACACAGCGTTGTTACATATTCGAAACTAAAAACGCTTTTTTTCTCTCTCAAAAACGCCCTCAGAATCACCTTATTCATAAGTGTAAAAATAAAAGCTAAAGTCTGGAACCAAGAAAGTAGAGTGATAAAAAAATACTTGAAGCAAAAGTAGAGCAATGGAACACGTGGCGGAATCAGAAGGGAATATCGAGAATTATGAGGTGGGAAAGAATTAAAATAAATTAGACAGAAATGTGAAGACAGAATATAATGATAGAAAAAAAAAGAAAGAAATAGGACAACAGAAAGAATTAAAGCAGGAGTAGAGGGGAAGAATAAGACAGGTCGGAATTAAAGAGAATTAGACGGGAATAGGAAGATAGGTCGGAATTAAAGAGAAAAGGAGAGAAATAAAAAGAGAGAGGTAACAAAGATTTGACTAGACTCCTGAAGACGTGTCTTGGCTTAGCGTTCAATCTACCAAGGGAAAACTCAAAGTTTTTGGTGTGTGAGCTGAATAATGAGGGGGAGGGATGGGAAATGGTGTGGGGGCAGTAACAGATGGGGAGAGGTTAGGTAGGGTGAGAGAGTGGTCTAATAATGATGGTGGGTTGGGAAGGGTGAGGGGTGGTTGGGTATAATAAATGAGGGGGGAGGGTGGTGATGTGTCAATTGTCACTGAAAATTGAGCTCAATTTGTCCTTGGGTTGGGCTCGTGCGGACCATGCGATGTGGCCCATGAAGGTCTTTCAGTGTGGCCCACGAAGGTCTTTTAGTGTGGCCCACAAAGGTCTTTCAATCTGGACCAAGAAGACATTTCAATGCAACCCACGAAGGTCTTTTAGTGTGGCCCACGAAAGTCTTTCAATCTGAACCAAGAAGACCTTTCAATGCGGCCCAAGAATGTCTTTCAGTGTGGCCCACAAAGGTCTTTCAATCTAGATCAAGAAGACCTTTCAATGCAGCCCACGAATATCTTTCAGTGTGGTCCTCGAAGGTCTTTTAGTGTGGCCCACAAAGGTCTTTCAATCTGGACCTAGAAGAGCTTTAAATGCAACCCACGATGGTCTTTTAGTGTGGCCCAAGATGGTCTTTTATTGTGGCCTACGAAGGTCTTTCAATCTAGACCAAAAAGACCCTTCAATGCGGCCCACGATCTTTCAGTGTGGCCCACGGCCTATCAAAGCAGCCTAAATAGTCCTTATAATTTGGCTCACAAAGATCTTTCAAAAGCAGCCAATGAAGATCCTTAAATGTGGATCAAGAAGACCTTTCCACGAGACACACTATTATTTGTCAATGTGGCCAATGACCTTTCAAACGGCATAAAAAGACCTTACAATGTAGCCTACAAAGATCGTTCGTTGCGGCTCAAGTAGGCCTTTCAATGCAGCACACGAAGACCTTTCAGTGCGGTCCACAAAGACCTATCATCTCGGCTCACTGAAGCCTTAGATGCGGCCCACAAGCGGAGGTCACACTTGATCTTTATGCGGCTTGCAACTCCGTGAAATCATACCCCACTCTCATGTAAAGAAAATTATAAAATAACTGTGAGTTGGTAAAAAATATTTTGTAAAATGGTTTTATTTTTCTTCAAGTGTTATTCACATATTTGGTTTCATTGTATGAAATAGAATTTTGTAACTAGTTTTTACCCATTTCAGCAGTAGAGAGTTCTCTTCAATATTTGCTTATCCGTACGTTCTAATGACGATGCCATTAATTAAAATCTCAACGTCTCATGCTCTTCTCTGAGTAAACTCAGCTCTGATGGGTACCTAACAGCGTCTACGAAGTTGATTTAGCTTAAAGCGGGCCACACACGAGTTTGTATACCGAGGTCTGAAATAATGTAAACTCAACTCCAGCTTGTTTTGTTTCTGTGAACTCGGCATATGAAGAGATAGTGTGGTCAGCACTATGCCCAGCCGCCTTTACTTTCCCTAACGTGAGTTAGATACCCATCAGAGTTGGGTGGACTCAGGGACGGTCTACTGACTAGAACCCGGATTAGAACTCGAGACTTACGGTTTAGCAGTCCAGCTCTCTACCGCTAGACCACTCCGTCCCATAAACAAGTGAACTCTACTTCACCTGCCCTATAGACTGTAACGTTTACCTATCTATCAGCCAGATAGATGGTGAACGTCCCCGGATTCTTTTTTCGGGGTTATATGCAAATGACTTAAAGCCTAAATGAATGAACACTAACTCAACAACACACTAGGGCTCGATCTCGATGTCTAGGGAAAACTAGTGATACTATTGAAGTTAACACTCATCCAATCTGCATACAACCTTTAATAAGCGAACACAGTTGTGGCAGAACACAAGGTTAAACTAGATAAAATATTTAATTTAGGAAATAACAAAACCCAACTTACAAAGCGTAAGAAAAAACACTATCACAGATTTCAACACTGTATAAAAATAGCCACAGGCCACACAACACTGCTATAGCATCAAGAATCACTTGGCGACAAGTAATATTATACTAGAATACTAAAACAACTTAAGAAAGCATAGCACACACAGGACTTAAGTTCTCTCACGTTCAAATGGTCAGAATCTATTGCCGGACAAAATGGACGGCCTGATCTTAATAGACCGCTTGATCAAGGTAGACTGCCACGTGTGGCGAGTGTGCGGTGCAGTTAAAGACTTCTGCAACAGGGGAGGTTATCCTCAACTCATGTAGCCATTGGTTGGGATGGTCATCTGATCAGAATCAATCAATCAGATCTTAATGGAAAATTTCTGGGTCCTAGACACCTTAATAAGACAGTGGAAAAACCCCGGTAGTTGCACCATCATTCCATATAAGGTATTATACAATGTCAAAATAAAACATTACTGAACCTAAGTAGGTCACAAGACCGACAGGTATGAAAGGGAAACTCTTTTACCACTTCAGCTACCCAATGTCTACAGGGTGTTAGACTTTTGAAATTACTTCTGCAAAATATCAGTAGACAAAAACATCCAAAATGGCGCCTCTAGTAGCGTTACCTATAGCTTTGTACACAATGTGTCACCCCTCCCCTTAATCTTCTTAGTGGCTATAACGCAGTAACGTAGCGAGGGGGGGGGGGGGGGCGGGGGGACGTATGTCCCCGGGCGCCGAACTTAGGGGGCGCCAAAATGGGTTGGAAAAATAAATTGAAAGGTTGGGGGGGGTGCAAATCGAAATCTTGAACGGGGGGGTGCAAATCGAAAGTTTGATGGGGGGGTGCAAATCGAAAGTTTGAGGGGGGTGCAAATCGAAAGTTTGAGGGGGGGTGCAAATCGAAATCTTGAAGGGGGGGGATGCAAATCGAAAAGTTTGTTCCCGGGCGCCGGGAAGGCGGGAAGGGTCGCTACGCCTCTGCTATAACATAAACGTACAGGCGGTTAAACTCTTTAATTATTTTCTATTGCTGTGTCGAACCATGAACATTTAAAATTAAACTTAAAAAAAAGTGTTCTGTAAAAAACATTTAAGTTAGTCGATACATGAAATTATCTTATCCAATATTTGTAGATAAAACATACCACAGTACAAAATGAACCAACAGTTATGTTTACAAAAAGGCTGGACCCTAGACCAACTTTCACACAGTGGGGAAAGTCTCCGAATCAATCTGGTTTCAATGTTCCTCTTTACAAACACAATTTCCTATACGCTTGTCTACATACGCCGAAATAAAACTTGATATGTAATATTGTTAGCTACAGTGTTGAAATTGATTCGATGATTCTTATATTTGCGTATCAATATTGACTTTGATGAATGAGGCTTCACGGTAGAAGTTGATTTAGTTTTTTTTGGTTTTCCAATATAGCGTAATCTGCTTAGTAAGGTCTACTATAGGCATGAGATAGTATAAAGAACAAGCAAGATTTCTATACTATAAACTATTCGAGTTTTTTTTTTTACACGGACCGATAGAGATCTGATTGCTCATGTTGTTTTATAGCATTCATATTAGGGTATTGTATACAGAAAAGATGTGGTTATGTGGTTGTGTGGTAATGTGGTTGTTAGTTCGTGTAGTTGTTGGGTCGTGTGGTTGTGTATATGTATGGTTGTGTGAATGTGTAGTCGTGTGGCTGTGTGTGGTAGCTTATGTATTTGAATGGTTGTGTGTAGCTGTTACTTTGTGTGGTCTTTGTGTTTTGTGGCTGTGTATTAGTGTGGGTCTTTCAATGTGTGGTCCTGTGGCTGTGTGTAGCTCTTACTTAGAGTGGTTATTGTGTCATGTGGCTGTGTACATGTGCTGTTGCTTAAGTGTGTGGTCGTGAGGCTGTTAGCTGGTCGGCTGTAAGCTGGATGTGTGTGTGGATGTGTGTAAATGATTGTGAATGTGTGTGGATGTGTGTGGATGTGTGCGGATGTTGTGGATGTGTGGGAATTGTGTTGCTATGTGTGGACGTGTAAGGGTAATTTTAAAAATCTCATGAATTCATCAACACCCTACCCCCATCCAATTCCGTCCTTCTTGTGATGAAATACGCCCTTCATTACAGCTCCGATATCCTTTTAAAAAAACCAAAACCGATGAAATGAGCTCAGCAGGGCTCTTGACGGAACGGGTACCACATACCCCCATCGTCATCAGAGCGTCCCGGTCACATCATTCAAAAGGTGGCCAGAGATTTATTGCCCTTGACGTGGTTTTCTGAATGAACCTTCAACTCATAGACGTAACTCAAGCCCTGGTTTTTTTTTAAGCTCGAATTAATCCAATACACCAAAAAACCCAATGTCAATATTCGTGTCCATATTTCCATATGTAAATTTCTGTCTATACAGAGCAGAAAATATGTTAAAGCTGTCTAAGCGGTTGTTTTATCTACTTTTAACATAAATACATTATGTGGCAACTGTTCTTAGCAAATACATGAATGAGCAATCCTCCCCCTTCCGTGTTTCTTTAAGACTTTTTTTTTCCAACTGGGGTGGGGGGGGGGGGCATTTGAAATTTTTGGAGACGGGGACACTGGTAAAAGTATACTTTTATTATGTAATAAGGGGGGGGGGGGCGGTCGACAGAGATGCTTGGAAAAAAACTGCCCCTCCCCCCCCCCTCCCAACATAAAGATATAGGGAATTAGTAAACATTCCAAAACAGCCTTAGGCCTCAAAACTTATTATCTTAAATTTTAAAATGTGGACTTAACACACAAAGAGTTAAGGTCATTCTCAAATCTTAACACTCCAACTACCACCACTACCACCACTACCACCACCACCAACAACAACAACAACATTCCCATAATGCTTAACTTCCATATGCTAAGTTGTATCTCTTACGCAATAGTTTTATATAAGAATAAACCACCACCCCCCCCCCCCTCAACAGTAAAGTTACCCCATTCAAACAATTTGACTTTTTCCACGCAACAGTTATTAACTTATCCTAAACATAGGCATGCAGTTGGTCTCAACATAGAAGTACACTTCTAGAACACCTGCCCTTTGACCTTTCTGTTAAGGATAATTGGCTCGAACAATTCCAGATGAAAAAAAAAACAGATAAAGTTTGTACATAATGTGTTTTGACTTGCGTGTCACTGCTTATCTAAGATGCCCTACCCCCGCACTGTAAGAACCCCAACCCCGCCCAGTATACCCTCAGCCACTTCCCCTGACCAACCCCAACCAAACTTTTAGTCGACTGCCCCCCCACCCCATTTCCTAACCCGACAACCCCACCCCCTTAAACCCATCTCTAGCCTGTCGCAACACTCACCCGTCCTATTGTAATGCAATCCATCCCTTTCTCTTTTTTTCAACGTCAAAAATTTCAAAACTTCTCTCCCTCTACCACAGTGTTGTCCCTCGACATTTTGAAGTCATCAAATATTTACGGGAAATCACGGGGCCCAGAGGCGCCCAATACCTTTGTACCAGCCGACTCGACACAACAAACCGCGCAGTTATCTTTGATTGTCGGGCTGGGTACACTATAGAACTCTAGCTGTGCAATGTAGAACTCTAGCTGTGCAATGTAGAACTCGAGGTGTGCAATGTACAACTCGAGCTGTGCAATGTAGAACTCGAGGTTTGCACTATAGAACTCTAGCTGTGCAATAAAGAACTCGAGGTTTTCACTATAGAACTCTAGCTGTGCCATGTAGAACTTGAGCTGTGCACTGTAGAGCACCGCTATAAAATTGCCAGGATTTTTGTGATGCGCATTAGCTGCGGCGCGGAGTTTAGCAGAATCCGATGAAAAATCTTTGCGTGGCTCGGTTTAAAGTTTAAATCTGCGACAACTAACTCGCTTCAATAACAATATGTGAAACAATCAGGTTTATCGACTTGGAGAAATCGGCTAAAACCGAGTGTGGTAAAGATGTGGTTGAGTACCCATGCTCCTCAAGGGATCAACAGTAATGATGATGATGATGATGATGATGATAATGATGATGATGATGATGATGATGAAATGGCTTCATCGAGAATTGGTGAAAATTTGAAGTTGTTGGTAAATTTTACGTCACATACCTACTGGCTACAGCACCCGTCATGGTTTTTTTATTATCTCAGACGGGTACTAGAGTTCACGAAATCTGCCATCGGATTTTTTGTATCTTTTTAAAGAACAAAAACTATGAAAATACTTGTTGATTTACGATAGTATTATAGTTATTTTAAGGAGAATGGGGCGGCGTGGTTGGGTGGTTGAGCGTAGTATTGAGTTCGGATCCAGCACTCCGGTTCATAGGATGTTCTTGTTCGGATCTAGGACTCAGGTTCATAGGATATCCTTGTTCGGATCCAGAACTAAGGTTCATAGGATATCCTTGTTCGGATCCAGAACTAAGGTTCATAGGATATCCTTGTTCGGATCCAGAACTAAGGTTCATAGGATGTCCTTGTTCGGATCCAGAACTAAGGTTCATAGGATGTCCTTGTTCGGATCCAGGACAGGTTCATAGGATGTCCTTGTTCGGATCCAGAACTAAGGTTCATAGGATGTCCTTGTTCGGATCCAGGACAGGTTCATAGGATGTCCTTGTTCGGATCCAGCACTGAGGTTCATAGGATGTCCTTGTTCGGATCCAGGACTAAGGTTCATAGGATGTCCTTGTTCGGATCCAGGACTAAGGTTCATAGGATGTCCTTGTTCGGATCCAGGACAGGTTCATAGGATGTCCTTGTTCGGATCCAGCACTGAGGTTCATAGGATGTCCTTGTTCGGATCCAGGACAGGTTCATAGGATGTCCTTGTTCGGATCCAGGACAGGTTCATAGGATGTCCTTGTTCGGATCCAGAACTGAGGTTCATAGGATGTCCTTGAGTCATCTGACTATAATGGGTATAGCTCTGACCACAAAATTATTTCAAATGAACTCTACTTTACCTACCTCATGGACCACCAAGCTCGAAAACTTACTTATAAAACAGGGAGGGGAGTGGTATAGCTATTTGTAGCTCAGCAACGTTAATGTGGTAAAAGTTGGCGAGAATGGTGTAAAACATTACACCGTTAATAGCCGGCTGTCTCGGTAAGAAAAAATAAACAGCTATCAGCAGTATAAAGTTGAAGCTAGTACTAGTCTTAACTAACCTTTTGTCATAGTTTAAGCAGCTGCAGTGTTGTAGAAATGGAGCTCTTTTGCTTCCAAATTATCATTCTTAAAGTTTAGCATCTCATCAAGTTTTCAGTTCAGATGGAACAAACCATCCCTCTCACGTTATATTTGTCGTATCTTAGTACCTAGGTATAAAATAATTGAAACTTAACCCACACTTGTTAAATTACCAGCTGATTAGTTAAAATTATTTTAATTAAACATCGCTCGAAAAGACTGTAAAAAAGGCAGAAGAATGCCCTTATGTAGTGCAGTGGTACTTCAAAACAGAATAGATGAGTTGTATTATTCGAAACAGTTTTGTAAAAGTCTACAGGTAAAAACGGAGGGGGGGGGGAGACTACCTAATCGCCCCCTCCCCCCCCCCCCCCCATTTCTGTACATAATAGATTAAAAATGTATAATTTAAAAAGCACATTCACGTTCATAAACCAGTGTCCACCCGCACTACTTTTTAAAGTGCCCCTCCCCCTTAAGGTTCAACCCCCCTCCTCCCCTCTCAAGACCAATGAGACAAACCTCTGGAAGAAACCCCGATAGTACAGCGGTACCTCCAAACGGAAAAGGTCCTGTTATTTTAAACAAAGTGTTGTACACGTCAGCCATGAAGACAACAAAGAGCAGGCAACTGCCCTCGCATCGGCGCGAGATATTGATCCGCCCTTAGATCAGGGAACCCGTCTTAGAGTTTGGTGAAAACATTTCTACTTGGGGCCCCGGCTAGATTAACCAGATGCTAGTCTCGTGTTGGCTTGAGCTCTTTGTGGGACGGGGATTTTTGCCCGACTCCCGGGGTTTTTATTTATTTATTTTCTTTTTTAAAGAGTTGGCTGACTAATCAGTTTCAATGCTGGGGTGGGGGTGGGGGCGGGGGGGGGGGGGGGGGTAGGACTGTACGGCGGATTGTGGAATGGTTTAAAAGCCGTGGTCGGATCTTCTGCTTATGCTTAGACGGATGGATGTGAGTGAGGGATTAGCTTCTTTGCTAAAGTGGGGGGGGGGGGGAAGGAATATCACACCCCACATACATATATACATACATACACACAGAGGCGTAGCGAGGGGGGGGGGGCGGGGGGACATAGGACATTAGGGGGCGCCAAATTGGGTTGGAAAAATAAATAAATTGAAAGGTTGAGGGGGGGGGGGGGGGGGTGCAAATCGAAAGTTTGAGGGGGGGGGGTGCAAATTGAAATCTTGAGGAGGGGGTGCAAATCGAACCGGGCGCCGGGAAGGGTTGCTACGCCTCTGCATACACACAACTGATCTGACTTTCTTATAACTTGTTATACCACTACAACTAAACCCGGCTTGAAATCAGTCAAAAAATACGTAATAATAATAATAATAATAATAAGCTTTTGATAGCACTTCAAATAAGAACAAATACCAATTTTTATCTCTTATGTTCTGTTTCGAATTTTTTTCACCGCATTTAATATTTTATTATATAAGTTTTTATATAACTCTTTACTTAATGCATTTTTGTTTGTTTTTTATTAATTAAATATGATTTTTAAGAAAATTAAAATAGCAGTATTTCAGTATTTAAAAAATAGTATTGCTTTATTTTTACCACTTCTTTTGTTCTTTAATTAAATCGGGATCTGATACTAGTAAACAAGTTAATTAAAAAGTCTAGTGACAATTTTAGCGCAATTTCCTTATGTTATCTGAAAATAGCTCTGTCGTAGCGTAAATCAAGAGCAGGGTTAGTAAAACCATTGGTTAGTTATTAAAACGTTTTTTATTAAATAAACCTAACTACTAACTAAACTAAGCACCTTGAAATCAAGAGCAGGGTTATTAAAACCATTGATTAGTTGAACTTGATTATCAACATGATAATCATTAAGATGATAGATCTCTACTTCCGGCATGTATATACAACCACACCACACGCGTCATCACGTTCAATAGATGCGTCATCGCGTTCCATGGCTGCGCCATCACGTTCAGTAGGCGCGCAAGTTAATTAAAAAAGTCTAGTGACATTTATGCGCAATTTCCTTATTTTATCTAAAAATAGCTCTGACGTATAATGATGGGGTGCGTTCAAGCTAGAAGAGCGATCGGTTTGTAGGTGTTTATGTAATTTTAAAATTTGTGACCGAACGAGAGGATATTTTTGAAAACTTTCTTCGGCAATATTGTTCTAAATTATGGCAGGAATCGATTGGTGCATGTTTCAAGTCGCTAAGTGGTCTGGTTGCCGAGATATGGGCCAAAAACTGCATTTTTTTCGAGGTTTTTTGGCTTTTACGGGAAATACATGAAAGAAACCCGGAATTTTTATGGCCTATGCTCATTCTCGTAACTTGCTTAACATAATTGCTTTTGGAACTAGTCATCGATATTGCTTCGTTGAGGAGGAGATACGACTTAAAGCCCGGACACACATTCATCCATCCATCCATCCATTCCCAGAAATGACGAGTTAATAAACGCAATTCTCCAGAATGGAAATTGCGCTAAAAACATTTGCATTAAAACCTGACCATTAGCTTGCTACAATTATCTGTCCCTTATTAGCGCCCGTGGAAACATCAGTGAAGAGCAGCACATAGCTTTCATATGGATGATCGGGCCATTGCTGGTACTTCATTTTGTTATCGACACTTTTTTCATTGAATAAACAAATTTAAAATGAAATTAAATGTGTATGTTTAATTTAATTTCTAATTAGATAAAAAGTTAAATATTATTGCGTTGTCATTGGAAATTAATGTACAGGTAAAGTAAAAAAAATGGCTGCGTTAGAAGCAGGTCGAAATTCAGTTATACGTGTGGTAACAAATCCAAAGACGCCGTGGCATAAGCAAAAGGATAAATTTAGACCAGAAAAAAAAAATACACATTTTGAAACAGCGGGCTAATTTTTAAAAACACTAAATATAAGCTCTGGGTGCTATGGTCAACTTTTGTTGCAAGGGCCTGTAGTTCCTATTTAGGAGAAACTAGGTTCGACAATATATTTAGTAGTTAATTAACTTTCCTGGGTGTATCGCTTTTAGATTCAACTGTAAGAGTAGTGATAAGGTAGAGAGCATGGTTATAGTTCATGTGGAGATATTAACATTTAGTTTCGTGGGTAGGATTAAGGTTAGGGTAAAGACCAGGTTTATAGTCAATGAAGTAGTACTATGGGTTAAGTTTGGAGTATGAGCAGGATTAGAATTAGGACCTGGGTTATAGCAATTGCCTTGATATTAGGATTTAGGTACTAAGGATCAGGATTAGAGTAAGAATCAAGGTTATAGCTTATGTAGCGAAACTAAGATTAAAGTTCGTGGCATGATTAGTGTGTGTGACGGCGTGGTAGAGTGGTAAACTCCTAACCCGAAAGTCACGAGTTCGAACCCGGGATCAAGTCAGTACACTGTCCCCGAGTCCACCCAACTCTGATGGGTACCTAACTCACGTTAAGGAAAGTAAAGGCGGCTGGGCGTAGTGCTGACCACACTATCTCTTAATATGCCGAGGTCACATAAACAGGTGAACTCTACTTCACTTGCTCATTGGACCGTCAGGCTGGAAAAGGGAACTCTCTCTAAGTGTTAACGTAAGAACCAGTGCTATAGTTCAAGTTACGACACACATCATGGCGATTGTACGACACACAGCATTGCTATCATACAACACACAGCATCCCGATTGTAGAACAGCCAGCCTTATGATTGTAGAACACACAGCATTGCGATTGTAGAACACACATCATTGCGATTGTAGAACACACAGCATTGCTACCATACAACACACAGCATTATGATTGTAGAACAGACAGCATTATGATTGTAAAACAGACAGCGTTATGATTGTAAAACAGACAGCGTTATGATTGTAGAACAGACAGTATTGTGATTGTGCGACACACTCGGATTTCACACGTTTGAAGCCCTCAGATCATGGCAGCTTAATGCTATCGGCGCTGACGGAAATCTTTGGATGAAACCTTTGAAACAGATAAAAGATTCAAACGGACGAGTGTATTTATCTGCGACAATAAAACTTAGTTTTATTATCTGCCAAACGATTTCGTTTTAAACATTTTTTAAGAGATGCTTAAAAACTCAGAATTTTTTTTTTCTTTTAACTTTTTTTTTTCTTTGCAAACCTGGCGAATAAATATCGATACCGCCTCAAGTAATTCATGAATAATAGACAGAAAATAAAAGCGCCGATGATAATATATTAATGAGATCAGTTCGTGATGCAAAAAGCGATACCGCAAAACAATTACGATTACAAATCCTTCATACATTCATGCTTATACAAAAACCATTGCAATAAAAATTACACAAGGTACAATATATCGATACCGTTACCTTAAGATAAGCAAACTATCCAAATGATAAAAATATCGATACCGCTCTACAAATGTAACAAACGATTACTTATTTCTTTTCTAACAAAACCTACAGCTATATCCATAACCACCGCATCAAAGGGAAGCTATCAATAGGGATAAAAGAAAATATTACCCAGAGTTTAATCAATCTTTTAGCAGTGTCTAATCCGGCTCTTCAAAGGTTAAAAAGAAATGTAACAAGCGTCTAGGTGAGTGGTGTTTAAAATGCGTGTATGCTCACATCATCTGTCTGGTGAGACGCGGAACAGCTGCATTTTTGATGAGGTCTTGTTGATAAATACGTCATCGCTAATTGCTGGGCGGTAAAACGATAGGCGGCGCTTTCAACAGAGGGAGTTTGGAGTTACAAGTGTTTGTGATTTTGGTGATACGAGTTCAGCCAGGGATTTGTTGTTCGATAAGTCTGGGGTTCGAATCCTGCTGGGAAAATACAAATTTACGATCGGCAACAAAATCCTAATGAAAACATTGTTCGGGGGGTTTTTACTTTCTCGTATACGAGGTGTAGTGACAGTATTATATTTTAATCTTGCAAAAAAAATCGAAATCATCTTTCATAAATCTCGACGTTTTATACCTCCCTGATTCGGAAAGAAAATCCCTTGCAAGATTCGGAAAAAAAAACCCTTGCAATGTAGTCTCTATGTCTATGTGTTTGTGTGTATGTGTGTGTGTGTGTGTGTGTGTGTGTAAACATGATAACTTGAGTACCATGATAGTATTATATACAATTTGTAGTTCTCTATCAACTTTTCAGCGATTTCCGGTTACCGGAAGTGGCACTTATTCTTCTTTCTATTTATAAGTCAAGCATTAAAAAATTGATTTAAAAAAAACATGACTATATCCCGATTGCACGAAAGTTGCCATCCCCATTAGTGTTTTCTAAGAATATTCGAGAAAGATTAGAGGAGATCACTCGCGCTTTATTTAAAATACGAACAGAATAATACGCATGGTATCGAATGTATTTCTATTCACTGCCGGTATCGCTTCGTGTTTGACTACCTTCATTGCTGTTCTGTAGATTCTTTAAAAAAACAAATACTTGCTCAAAGCACACAAAAAAAACAAAAAAAAATTAAAACAAAACACATGCACTAGTGTGGGTGTGTTTATTTAATTAAGGAAAGGTAAAATAATTGTCCATTAAACGTGTTAAATTACTAAAATTACCCCACGCCTTGATTGTTTAATGTAGCGTAGATTGGGTCATTATCTCCCTGCTCGTGAGCTAATTAAATGTTCTATAATAGCTCCCTATTAATAGACATTCGATCTGTCAACATGTATAGGTAATTCCATTGTCCTGGGATAATTCATGTGTTCCAAGTTTAAATTAGCTGAGTTTGTTAGAACTAAGTGGAAAATTACTTGCCGGATTACATCATACGGCGACAGATGACGGACCAGATTGACGGATAACACAACGAGAATGGGTTAGATGACGGACGACAGGCCGAGATAACGGATGACAGACGGGGTTGACGGATAACAATCGGAGTTCAAGGATGACAGAACGAAATGACGGATAACAATTGACGGATGACAGATGGAAATGGCGAATAACAAGACGAGATGACGGACGACAGATGTAGATAACGGACGACAGGCCACTGTGACAGACGCGGTGATATGACAGGCGGGCGTATGACGGACAAGTTCAAGGTGACGAGGAATCAAGCTAAACATTAACCGGTGTAGGCCCCTAACACCATCTAGATTTAGCTAAACATTTGTTGATCTAGTTTCACCCATGTTATAGTCAAGTATTTACTTGGGGCAGAGGCGTAGCGATGGGGGGGGGGGGGGGGGGGCAGGGGGTACATATGTCCCCGGGCGCCGACCTTATGGGGCGCCAAAATGGGTTGTAAAAACAAATTAAAATGCCATTTTAGCTGCACTTTTGCATTATAAATAGTTTGAGGGGGGTGCAAATTGAAAGTTTGGGGGGGGGGGGTGAAAATCGAAATTTTGAGGTGGGGGGGGGGAGGCAAACATTGAAAATTTGAAAATTTGCTCCCGAGGGGGGCGCCAAATTGAAAGTTTGTCCCCGGGAAGGGTCGCTACGCCTCTGACTTGGGGAATGAGGTTATTTCACATCGATGACCATCTTGGGTAGGGGACTGTATTTATAAACGTTATACAGTCACCATATATACTTCTATGGCGTAGAGCTTATATCACATCGACAACCAAGAGACGCACCTCATAAGCGTTATACATGCACATATATACTTGACTGGGGATAAGCTGATATGACATCGACAACCATGTTGGGTAGAGGATAGGAATTTTTAAAAGTTATGGACCTTCAGTCGCATATTCACTTGTCTTGAGATGAGATTATGATATCAAATCGATAACCATCTTGTTTCGCGGATGCACGTTATACCCGTTGTACCGTCACATTTTTACTTGTGTGAGGATGTGGCTATAACACATCGATAACAATCTTGAATGTGTATTGGAGACACGTTATACACGTCATACCGTCACAAACTGACTTGCCTTGACTGGGCTGATATCACATCGATAACCATCTTGTGTAGGGGGAGGCAGGTTATACAGTCACCATATGTATTTGTATGGGGATGAGTTTATATCACATCGACAACCATCGAGTGTAGGGGAGGCAGGTTATACAGTCACAAATTTACTTGACTGGACTGAGCGTATTTTACATCGATAACCATCTTATGTAGGTGAGGCAGGTTATACAGTCACCATATGTATTTGTATGGGGATGAGTTTATGTCACATCGACAACCATCTTCTGTTGGGGACTGTTTTTATAAAAGTTAAAGGCCAACAACCACATATTTATTTGTATGGGGATGTGGCTATATCACATCGACAACCATCTTGTGTAGGGGACTGTTTTTATAAAAGTTATAGGCCTACAACCACATATTTACTTGTCTGTGAATTTGGCTATATAATATCGACAACCATCTTGTGTATTGGACTGTTTTTATAAAAATTATAGGCCTACAACCACATATTTATTTGTATGTGGGTGTGGCTATATCATATTGATAACCATCTTGTGTAGTGGACTGTTTTTATAAAAATTATTGGCCTACAACCACATATTTATTTGTATGGGGATGTGGCTATACCACATCGACAACCATCTTGTGTAGTGGACTGTTTTCATAAAAGTTACAGGCCTATAGTTTCATATTTACTTGACTGGGGATGAGATTATCACATCGATAACCATCTTGTGTGTGGGGGGGGGGGGGGGCACTATACCACATCGATAACCATCTTGTGTGTGTGTGTGGGGGGGGGGGCACTATACCACATCGACAACCATCGTGTGTAGGGGAGGGAACGTCAGACCTTCTGAAACTGCTGGATGTGTCGCCGTGACTAACAGTTTAAAGTCATTGTCCATTTTCCGGCTGACATTTGGGATCGACGTTAATGAGCAGCGGGTCTCGCTCCAAGAAAAATGTCGCCGACAAACGTCTCCTTGGGGTGATGGCACTATGGCTGGCACGTGGGGTGGGGAGGGGGTGTTGAGGGGGGGGGGGGGACAGATGGAAGCTGTGATGGGAGGAAGATAACGTAATAAACAACAGAAGGTTGTGGAATGTGGGGTTTACAGGGTGGGGAAATGTGGGTTTGTATGTTGGGATTGTCTAGAGATAACATTGTATCACATGTGAGTATATGCATGTATCTATGATTATATGTCTGAATCACATATGGGTATATATATATATATATATATATATATATATATATATATATATATATATATATATATGTACATATATACATATATATGTATAGGCCTATATATTTATAGGCCTATATATATATATATATATATATATATATATATATATATATATATATATACATATATATATATATATATATATATATATATATATATATATATATATATATATATATATATATATATATATATATATATGTATAATTATATATATATATATATATATATATATATATATATATATATATATATATATATATATATATATATTACATGTGAAATAATGTATGTGTTACATGTAGATATGTATTAATTACATTAATTAATTGTATTAATTAATACGTGCATGTATTTATGATATGTGGGTGAATATATGAATTACTTTTGCTTATATGTAAGTGTTAAACGCGGGTTTAAATGTGTATTACAGTTGGGTGCTTGTGTGTTCTACATGCGGATGTGTGTATTACATGCGGGGTGTGTATTACATGCGGGGGTGTGTATTACATGCGGGGGTGTGTATTACATGCGGGGGTGTGTATTACATGCGGGGGTGTGTATTACATGCGGGGGTGTGTATTACATGCGGGGGTGTGTATTACATGCGGGTGTGTGTATTACACGTGTGTGTGTGTGTGTACGTGTTACATATGGATGGGTGCAATGCATGTGGGTGTAATAGAAACAGCAGTAAAAAATCTTCTTCCCCCCCCCCCCCAAGGAAGTGCATTTTACTACAACTTCTTTGGGAAAATCCCACAATAGTCTATTTAGCAGAATAATTCGGGTTTCTTTTAAATGAATAAATCTACGTTATTTTGAGAAGATAAAAAAAAACTTACCAAGTCCTAATCGATAGGTGACGCTGGGGATTATAGCGTCAGTCAAATTTGTGAAAATGTGGAGGAGGGTGATAGGTATTTTTAACTTGACCGACCTTTGAACTCTCAGCAATCTTCACTGTGAATAACTTGGCGGTGCAGCAAAAAGTTTCACGGTAAAAATATTTTTTATGTTCAGATTTCTCAAGAGATTTTGGTTTTCTAGTTACACCCTAATGATTGAAAAACCATCAAACATGTGTATTTTAACTTTTAATGAATCTGATGAAACGATCTAGTGCGATCGGTAACTTGGTCAAAAATTGTTTAAGGTTTATTAAATTGGACACATAGTGTGTGTTACTAACTATTGTGTAGAATTGGTCAAATTAGCAATTCCTCGACATTTTTTGAATTCGCAAACAACCTTGATTTAAATTTGTTTTGTTTATATCTAAATAACAATACTAAAAGTAAAAAAAGTCACATTTTAATATGTATTTTACGACAAGAATAAAAACTTGTCCAATGTTTGTGTGATGATAGTGCTTCACACTGTGCAGAAGTTCTGAGTGTGGACACATATTTACAGTAGAGTTGTTTTTTTATCTGGACAGTTTGCCAGTACTAAGTTGTACTACAGATGTACACACAATAGTGGGATAATCAGTAGTGTACACTGCACTAAGTGTTTCTGATACTAGTAGAATGTACCTAGGTGTTGCTAATACTAGTGGATTCAATGTACAAGACACTATTTGTTCTGATGTTACTGGATTCAATGTAGAAGACACTATTTGTTCTGATTTTAGTAAAATCAATATAGAAGACACTGTTTGTTCTGATTTTAGTAAAATCAATGTAGAAGACACTGTTTGTTCTGATACTAGTGAAATCAATGTACAAGACACTATTTGCTCTGATGTTAGAGGAATCAATAACAAGACACTATTTGCTCTGATACTAGTGGGATCAATGTGTAAAGACACTATTTGTTCTGATGTTAGTAAAATCAATGTAGAAGACACTATTTGTTCTGATACTGTTACTAAAGCCATTTGGCCAGTCGTACTTCAGAAATGAACAGATCGTATCGCAGGAATTAGGGTGTTAGGAATAGGAAAATGGAAAGGGTGGTGATAAGATTTGAAAATTGTGTTCATTTTATCCGCAGAGGCTGGAAGATTTGTTTGAATTGAAAAGTAACCGAAAATATTTTATTTGTGGACAGAGTGAAGACCACTAACACACAAAACACACAACTTCCCGTCTACAAAATACATGATCTCAAGCTCTCACACAACTCCTCACCAGTAGCGTACGCAGGGGGGGGAGCAGGGGGAGCGGCCGCTCCCCCTCTGGCCATTTTCAGCAAAGTGGCGCCTTTTTGGAAACTTTTTAAACTCAAAGTTTTAAATAATGATATTTGTTAAAAAAAATATTTTTGGCCGGCACATCTATGTAAATCACAAGATTTCTTTTCATGCAGCAATTAAAGCATTATTGTACTAGTCTAGTAGTGTCTACGTTTACAACACGTATTAACAGCTGCATCAGTTTGCCATTCTAAAAATAACCATTACGATGCATTGCAATATTTAAAAAACCTCTACGGGCAGTACCACTTGGCAAGAGGGGTTTTAAGTTTAAGGCAACTGTATAATGTGGTGAACGGAAAAAAGTCACAGGGAAAAAAAAACACAGAAAAAAAGTCACAGTTTTTGCTAGGAAAAAAAGTCACAGAAAAAAGTCACAGGAAAAAAAACACAGAAAAAAGTCACAGTTTTTGCTAGGAAAAAAAGTCACAGAAAAAAGTCACAATGGAAAATTTTTATCGGAAAAAAGTAACAGAAATAAAGTCACAGAAAAAAGTCACAAAAATAGTTTTAGAAATATTTTGATTTATTTGTTAAGAATTGTAAAATTGTGTATGTTTATTACTGTGGGTTGCATTTTTGATAGCATAAATTATTTATAGACGTTAAAAGCATTATAGTTTATAACAATTGTTAGTAAAAACACTCTAAGATAATTTACACAAAAATCTCAACTTTTGTTACGTATTTAGTTATATATGCGGTAGAAAAGTTAATTGTGTTTTGCATATATTTTGCCGTGGGCTATTCTCTGGCCGGCCTCTCCTCAGTAGGCATTGTCCGAACATATTGTGTGTTGTTGACGTTTTGTGTCAATGACAGTCTTTAAACCATGTCGGCTTTTTGTTTTGATCCTAAGTTTTGTTATGTAATGAGCGTGGCAAATGTGGGCAGTAAAGGTGGTTGAACTAATCATAACTATTGTTGCGATGAGTTGAGGGCGGCAAAGCAGATGAACTTACCATTTCACGGTAATTTAGTGTTGGTATTTAAAAAAAAAAACACGATGAAAACCGTGGACTTTGGAGCATTCTATTAAATGCTATTAATATTATGTTTAACATAATTACAATTCATACTAAATACTTTTGGATGAATTATAAAAATTAATATGCGTATACAACCTGCACACAGTACATTACATTTAATTAATCCTAAGTTAATTTGCACTCTCTGAATATTTAATTAATACATAAAAGTATTAACAAATTCCATGCAAATATATATTTGTGACTTTTTTTTCCTGTGACATTTTTTCTGTGTTTTTTTTTTCTGTGTTTTTTTTCCTAATTGAATTAGAAAATGTTATACATAAAACTTCACACATAATTACTTTATATATACAGTTTGAATCGTGTGATTAATTTTAAAAAATGCAATACAGAAACAAATACAACTGATGTGGCATCTCTATTTAAATTTACTTATGAGCAAACTGCGTAGTGGTGGGGAAATTTTGACAAGGGCAACAACGTCATCACGATGAAGTAGTAGTATTCTTACAGTTTGGGCGATAGTGATTACGATTACAAATTATATGAAACAGTTACAACCCCCCTCCCCCATGGACCCCTCTGTAAAAAAAAATATTGTCATAATACCACTGCTACTTATTTACATCTATTTCTGTAATATATATTTGTGTAATATATATTTGTGTAATATATATGTATGTTTAGAACAGTCATCTAAAAACTGACGCTATGTTCACTGTGAGTTGGTTATCCCCCCCCCCCCCCCCCCCACACCTCACCACCACTATTGTGTAGAGCGACATTAATGTCACACCTAGGTATACACTGGGTTGGATAATTGACCTAAAGTGACCGGACAGTAAAAAGGTGTGTGAGCAATACAGAGATCTAACCCATACCTATCGCTATGTTAAAAAATGATCTTTAAAGAACACAAAGAAGCAGTAGTTAATTAAAAAATAACATATGATCTGAACTAAACAGACCGTTTTTAAATAAATGTAGGCTGTTATTCAGAATGCTTTTCTATAATATAGAAAAGCTTGGTTTTATACCAACTCTGATTTTAAAAACTTTCATTATGCTGTAATACTTTAGCATTTATGATGACGATATATTAAATTCTGATTATAGACAAAAACATTTTGTAAACACGAATAGTGTTAAACAATTTCATTATATGCTATAGTAATTATTTATTTGTTTTGACATTTATAATTAAATGTGTAGATATGTACATATTTATATTAAGAGAGTGATTATTTCCCCTATTTCACTTGTCTTAAATAATTTCCCAGGAATTATTAAGTAAGAAATTTTTTTTTACAAAATTACAAAACAGATTGTGTTACGTTCGTTGTTTTTGGTTGTAGTGTGTGTATATTTTTGTTTTTGTCTAGATTGATACAATTTGTGTTTTGTCGGCCTACATTGTGTGTTTTTTCTTATTTCTTCAGAGTGCTAGCTACTTTCAATTTATTTTACATTATAGCGAAGTAGTGACATACAGCTAGTAATGACATACTAGTAATTATTTATTTATATATATATATATATATATATATATATATATATATATATATATATATATATATATATATATATATATATATATATATATGTATATAAAATACACGTATATAGAACGTGTTAAAAATTCGGCGCCTTTTTTTGCTCTTTTCGCTCCCCCTACAACGAAAACCTGGATACGCCTCTGCTCCTCACACAATACATGATGTCAAGCTCTCACACAATACATGATGTCAAGCTCTCACACAATACATGATGTCTAGCCCTCACACAATACATGACGTCAAACCCTCAATCATTCTATGTCAAACTCTCACACAATACATGATGTCAAGCCCTCACACAAGCTCTCACACAAGCCCTCACACAAACTCTCACACAATACATGATGTCAAGCCCTCACACAAGCTCTCACACAAGCCCTCACACAAACTCTCACACAATACATGATGTCAAGCCCTCACACAAGCTCTCACACAAGCCCTCACACAAACTCTCACACAATACATGATGTCAAGCTCTCACACAATACATGATGTCAAGCTCTCACACAATACATGATGTCAAGATCTCACACAATACATGATGTCAGGTCCTCACACAATACATGATGTCAAGATCTCACACAAGCTCTCACACAAGCCCTCACACAAGCTCTCACACAATACATGATGTCAAGCCCTCACACAAGCCCTCACACAATACATGATGTCAAGCCCTGACACAATACATGATGTCAAGCTCTAACACAATACACGATATCAACCTTCGCATACCAATTTGTCAAACCTTCGCATACCAAATTGTCAAACCTTCACATAGCAGGTAGTCAGGTTCTCAAAACACAACGTTCCACGTTACCCATCATCACCCTAACAACACAACTCTGCTACCACCCATTACTACCACCCCCCACCCCCACACACCCCCCTACCCCCACACCCCCCACCGTCTGTCAGATTTATTTCACCTGTCCCAGGCCACATTGACCTAAGTGATAAGAAAAAAAAATACACACACACACACAACAATCGTAAAAAGGTGAGGATTGCGCAGCACTGAGCAAACATCCCCCCCCCCCCCACATCCCCCACCCACCCACCTTCCAGCAGGTGTCGTTTCGCGACCCACGTGCAACGCCAGCGCGAGCAGAATATCGCGCGCAGACCCCGGACTAAGGCGAGCGGGGTCGGTCCATCAGTAATCGAATTGTTCTATTGGGGACGCGTGTCGCTTATCTTCCCTTGCCGTACAATACCAGTTATTTCAGGACGCTTAGATGCGCGGATAGACCGAGGCACCGGAGCGAAGAAAAAACCAAGGTAATTAACCCAAGACTTGTTTCTGGATTATCTGCCCGATGTTTGAAGGTTAGTTGCTGTTTTATAACCTAAAAATGTTGTCGTTGTTTACAGGTTTATTGATTGTTTTAGAATACGATCGCGTGTATATAAATTAACATAAATATGTGACATTTTGTTACAGCTTGCATACTCTTATAATGTGAATTAACATTTCCAAAAACTACTACCTCTTATAATACATCACCCCCCACACCACCTCTTATAATATATCACCTCCACACCACCACGTCTTATCTTTTACAAAGTAAAACACACTTTCATAATGCACACACTATTTTTTATTTTAAAACTATCCCGTTAAAGAAAAATCACACCTTGCTCGCTCATTAAAAACTATTGGAGCGTTAAAAAAAATATGTTTTCGAACTTCGTTGTATTTTTCAGCTATCACATTTAACGTAAAACTTACAAAAAATGGTAATTTAAAAGATAATCAAAAGGAGTTCTCTAAATTAGTGCGCAGTTTCACCTCTCCCCTTACTACAAAAAAAAAAACATCGAAAACCGAAATGATAATTTTATCTCCCCTTTCCCTATTTTCTTGTATACAATTAGCATAAGTAGCTGCAATGTATAGTTCAATAAACCCGCAGTTTTTTTTTTATATAGTTAGTAAATGGGTCACACATTTTTTCCGCGTCGAAACAAAAAAAAACAAAAAAAAAGAAACAGCGGCTACAGGATATCGTACATTAAACACGGCTTAATTACGAGTTGTAATTAAGCCCCGTCAGTTTTAGATGAGGGGGCTGGTTAATGGGATACATCTGTAACGTCACATCAGAAGGGGGGATTAGACCTCCATTACAATTACTGTCATCTAAGTGTCTCTGTCTATCATTACGCCGGGCTGGTTTAAATTTATTTTTAGTAATTGTGTTTCGGAAAGTGTTTTTAGATTCTGGTACTGCTGGTTCGAATACTAAAATAACCGAATTTTGTTGTTTGTAGAATATTGAAATACTTGTTTGTATACTGAAACAATTGAAATTTAGCATTGAGTTAAAATATGGGACGGAGTGGTCTAGCGGTAGAGAGCTGGACTGCTAACCCGTATGTCTCGAGTTCGAATCCGGTTTCAAGTAATTAGACCGTCCCTGAGTCCAACTCTGATGTTAAGGAAAGTAAAGGCGGCTGTGCATAGTGCTGACCACACTATCTCTTCATATGCCGAGGTAACAGAAACAAGTGAACTCTACTTGCCCCATAGACCGTCAGGTTTGAAAGGGAAACTTTACTTACTTATTTAGTTAAAAATCCTGAAGTTAAAATCCTGAACTTTTTGTTTGAATAAAGAGCCGTATTATATCGTATACTTAGAATTCTGAAACTACTGCTTCAGATACTGTATTTCGAGTTCTAAAACCGTCTTTTCGATTACTGAAATACATACAGTTTGAATCCTGAAAATACATCCTGAAAATACATGATGCCCAAAACCAAACATGGAATCACCAAGAGGTCGCTACACCCCCCCTCACGCCCCCCCAGTCGCTACACCCCCCCTCACGGCCCCCCCCCCCCCCCCCCCCCCTCCACACGATACGCTCCATCAGGGCCAGACCACCTGTGGAGCCAGGATCACTGTCTCATTGAACACAAGCCAAAAACTTCATCTTGTTTAGTTGTAATCGTGTTGTTTTTGTATGTGAGTAGAGAGAACCTCTAAGAATGAAAGTCTATCGCGTTAGCTTACATCTAACATCTACAGCAGGCAGGGTCTGGATTGTTATGTAGCTGTCAGTTCTGTAGCTGTCAGTTCTGTAGTCAGCTATGTAGCTGTTAGTTATGTAGCTGTCAGTTCTGTAGCTGTCAGTTATGTAGTTGTCAGTTCTGTAGCTGTCAGTTCTGTAGTCAGCTATGTAGCTGTTAGTTATGTAGCTGTCAGTTCTGTAGCTGTCAGTTATGTAGTTGTCAGTTCTGTAGTTGTCAGTTCTGTAGCTGTCAGTTATGTAGATGTCAGTTATGTAGCTGTTAGTTATGTAGCTGTCAGTTCTGTAGCTGTCAGTTATGTAGTTGTCAGTTCTGTAGTTGTCAGTTCTGTAGCTGTCAGTTATGTAGATGTCAGTTATGTAGCTGTTAGTTATGTAGCTGTCAGTTCTGTAGATGTCAGTTATGTAGCTGTCAGTTCTGTAGCTGTCAGTTATGTAGTTGTCTTATGTAGATGTCAGTTATGTAGCTGTCAGTTCTGTAGTCAGCTATGTAGCTGTTAGTTATGTAGCTGTCAGTTCTGTAGCTGTCAGTTATGTAGTTGTCAGTTCTGTAGTTGTCAGTTCTGTAGCTGTCAGTTATGTAGATGTCAGTTATGTAGCTGTTAGTTATGTAGCTGTCAGTTCTGTAGCTGTCAGTTATGTAGTTGTCAGTTCTGTAGTTGTCAGTTCTGTAGCTGTCAGTTATGTAGATGTCAGTTATGTAGCTGTTAGTTATGTAGCTGTCAGTTCTGTAGCTGTCAGTTATGTAGCTGTCAGTTATGTAGATGTCAGTTATGTAGCTGTCAGTTCTGTAGCTGTCAGTTATGTAGTTGTCTTATGTAGATGTCAGTTATGTAGCTGTCAGTTATGTAGCTGTCAGTTCTGTAGCTGTCAGTTCTGTAGCTGTCAGTTATGTAGTTGTCTTATGTAGATGTCAGTTATGTAGCTGTCAGCGCGAGTTCTTGATTATTGGCCACGGAGCTGGTTTGATTGCTGTGTACATCAAAAACAGTTACCTCCCCTGTCTTAACCAAAATTTGTTACCGACCCCCCCCCCCCGGTTGAAAACCAACACGAGTTACCGACCCACCCCAAACTATATCACATTTGTTACCTACCCCTTCCCATCACCTACTTCAAAATATATAACCGACCACCACCCCCTCCTCTACACACACACACACACACACCGCCTACACCAAACAAGGGGTTACCGACCCACCCCAAATTAAATCATACTTGTTACCATCCCCCTTCCCACCACCTACTCCAAACATACCGACCCCTCCCCCCCCCCACACACACACACACGCACACGCATACACCGACTGTTACTACCCCTTTCCCTTCCCCCCCCCCCCCCCCCCGCACCAGCGACACCAAAATATGCTACCGACCACATACCTGCACCAAAATATGATACCACCACGCCCCTCCACCACTATTACCACCACCACCACCCCCTCCCCACACACTCACACAAAATATGTTACCAGCCAACAGTACACAAATAAACAGACCCAGATGTTGCATGTTTAACTTTGTTAAATGTTACTTTGGTCACCATTATTTTATTGACTGTAATTTTAGTCTCACCCTCACGCTCGATCATTAAACAGCTCGATACGTGAGGTAGTTTGTTTTTTTATCAGGGGTTGTTGGCCTTGATGGTGAACTTTATAACAAGATCATAATCAACACATTTTCTACTCTAGTTTAGATTTATGGTGCTGTAGCGTGGTAGAGGAGTATTAAAGGAATTTAATGGGATTGTTAGTGGCTAGACAAGGGTGTCTAGTTCGTTAAGCTTAGTCGGATGGTCTAGTTTGTCATTTAGTCAGAAAGTATAGTTTGTCATTTAGTCAGATGGTCTAGTTTGTCATTTGGTCGGTTGGTCTAGTTGGTCATTTAGTCAGATGGTCTAGTTTGTCATTTAGTCAGATGGTCTAGTTTGTCATTTGGTCGGTTGGTCTAGTTGGTCATTTAGTCAGATGGTCTAGTTTGTCATTTAGTCAGATGGTCTAGTTTGTCATTTGGTCGGTTGGTCTAGTTGGTCATTTAGTCAGATGGTATAGTTTGTCATTTAGTCAGATGGTATAGTTTGTCATTTAGTCAGATGGCATAGTTTGTCATTTAGTCAGATGGTCTAGTTTGTCATTTAGTCAGATGGTCTAGTTTGTCATTTGGTCGGTTGGTCTAGTTTGTCATTTAGTCAGATGGTATAGTTTGTCATTTAGTCAGATGGTATAGTTTGTCATTTAGTCAGATGGCATAGTTTGTCATTTAGTCAGATGGTCTAGTTTGTCATTTAGTCAGATGGTCTAGTTGGTCATTTAGTCAGATGGTCTAGTTTGTCATTTAGACAGATGGTATAGTTTGTCATTTAGTCAGATGGTCTAGTTTGTCGTTTAGTCAGATGGTCTAGTTTGTATTAGTCCGTTTAGCTTTTAAGACTAATCATTCTTTTTATTTATGAAAAGTACCTAGTAGTGACGAATGTCTAATTTGAGATTCTAACTCTTGAACGGACTATTCAAATATGTGATAGCACATCGCATATGTTGTTTTATACTGCAAGTGTGAGATGCTATATTATTTGTTTGATATTTTCTTCTATTGATTAAAGAGCAAATTTTTGCATTGGATGTTCTTTTATTTCTTTAAGATATGCTAAATCAATTTTAATATATTCTAAAGCATAATAACTATGCTCTCATACTTGTATGTTCTGTTCAATTAACTTTATAAAATATTTAACAAATTGTAATGGACTTGCTGATATTTGCTCTAATCTATTATCTATGAATGGTAACCGATTCATGTTAGGGTGGGTAGGGAGAGTAACGACGGCCGGGTAGTTCTGACCCCCACTACCTCCTTCACATTGGCCGTGACTCAGTCAAGTGACCACTACTTCCCCTGTTCGTATGCCGTGATCACTAAAAACAGTTGAACTCTACTTCACCTAGTGATCGTCAGTACTTATATAGATACGCGTATGGCATGTTCAATTAGCCTGCTCGTATGTGTGCTGATACACGAACACAATATTTTAACGCGTGTAAGGGCTATCACAATACTTCTCATTGATGCGCTTCAAACAACGTTGCCTTACGTTGCTCCACCAAACTAAGACATCTACCATCTGCAGGCTCTACAACTGTTGTGAACACACGGACACGCCTTACGGGTGATCAGATGCGTAGCGCAACATACAAGACAAACAACCACAAACGGGTTACGAAACAAGACTGAATGAAAACAAAGACTCGTTTAAACTAAAAGAATTTAATAATATCTACACTATCTACACCTAACACAGTCTATTCTAAACACATAATACACACGCTAGTAAAACTACGATACAGTGGCTAAATTCTAGTATACCTATACTATCCTTGGAGATCTGGACGAAACTGAGGCCATCTTACACGTTTTCTCACACCTTATATACCCTTTCATAAACTGGTACAAACCGGACTATTACAACTCACAGCACGAGAACTGAACAAGGACGAACGGGATAGGGTACCAAATAACAACAACATTCACCCCCATTCATCCCCCCCTCGCTAGTTCACTACAACTACAACTTCAGTACATCCTGTTGTTCTACTACCCCATAACTAACCCCTCAAGCACTGAACCTGTGTCCAATTAATAATTTACTGCCTGAATGCTAATTAAATTTCACAGATGATCCCATGCCGGATCCTCCAATACATTTGATAAATTGCCTAGCGTGTTAGACTGATGTTTTAATAAAGCGCCGAATTTTTTTTTTCATTTAACTCGGATATTGTACCAATTCAAAATGAAATTCCCACCACCCCTCTCCTATCCTGTGGACCAAATTCTCACTGATTCCAGTAAAAAACCTGGCCATTTTTCAACAGGGGAATTATTTTTACGATATCTTTGCCAGGAAGATCTGACTAAATCTTTGCGTCTTGAAGGCTAGGAAACACCACGCGAGTTATCACCCCCTTGAGTCGCTGTCCTGCGTTACACTGCGATCTGCTGAAGTCTCCGTTTGAAGGGAAATTCATTTTCAAAGTTCAAGGTCATTTCTCCAAGGTGGTTAGTGGAGGGGGGGGGGGGGGCTATTTTGGGTTTTTTTTTATTTTATTTTTACGATTGGTCTATTCGGGAATCTTGAGTTTTATCTAAAATGTGCACAATTAGATGTAAATGTGTTAAATTATATGACAAATATTGAGATAAAACGTTCTGTACAGCTCGATATCGTGTGTTATATTAAGGCTGAGACTACTTGGATTAAACTACATATGCGAAAGAAGGTTGAAAGGTTGAAACGGTTCTTAAACAGAGTTTCTTCCAGGCATCTCTTCGGGGGCAGCCCCCCCCCCCCTCGGAAAATGTTGACCCCCCCCCCCCTCCCCTTCCCGGAGAAAAAAAGTCTGGAAGAAACACTGTTCTTAAACTAGCGGATGTACGGTTAGAATACATAGACCAACTGTACCGAGCGTGGGCTGATGATAAAATTTGATACGGTAAGCAGATAGGGGTGGTGCATAACTTGTCCCGTGCACGTGTTGCGTGGGGGAGGGGGAGGGGATTGGATGTATAGGTAGATGATGTAAGGATATCTTGTTAAGCTGACGCAGGATTAAAAGGTACATTTACATCTGTTGTTTTAGATCTCAGCTAGAATTGTTGGTGAGTAGCAGGCATCATATGCATCACAGATTGTATAATAGGGAAATTACCCCTCCCCTGTCTTAACCAAAATTTGTTACCGACCCCCCCCCCTACCCCCTCCCCCCCCCCCCCAGTAAATGTCGTTATGGTTTGTAGCAGGTATCATGTACAGCACATGTTGTGTAGTAGGGGTATTGTTGCGGTACGTGTCGTTATGGTGTGTAGCGGGTATCACGCGTAGTAGAGGAGTCGGCTGAGTTATTCTCCTGGAGTCGAAATTCTACAGCAGGAATGTAACGTCTAATAGTTGGGTTGGAGCGAATGTTCTATAACCTGTTACAGTGTAGAGCTAATGTTCTAGATCTTGGTTGGGGTGCAGGTTCTTGATGTTAAGGACACTGTATGACGTTTGGCTAAGATACAGTAATTGAGCTAAATACCATGTTTATTCGAAAAGAATTCAACGATATTTCTGATGAAAATACGTACATATCTACAGACTGCACATGTTTTAGTAATCGTTGATAAACAAAAGCTAACCATCTCAATGAGACGTGAGTTAGCATAAGCTAAACCCACTCAAATAAAACAAGCAATAATATAAGATTACACAACATTAAGTAAACAGCTTGAAAAATAATAAAATACTCACATCAATGAAAGGTAGAATAGTTCAAAATTTTATTTCATACCACAACAGTCTAATTACAATTTATTTCATACCATAACAGTCGAAAGACATTTTATTTCATACCACAACAAAAAGACAATCCAGACAAAAGAAGTAAATGGAACTGGGAAAAAATATTTAGTGACGTCGAACTTTTATAGTTGCAATGTAAAAAAACAACTGAAGTCAAATTATTAATGTGGTGACAAAACAAAGATACTAAGGAAGTTTCCACAATGAATGGGAATACCTCATGTTCCTTAACTCGTATGTGGCAAGTTCCTTAACTCGCACAAGGCAAGTTCCTTAACTCGATATTTTAATCATAAGGTTGTAGACGACTGACGGTCCAAAGTCTTCACACCAAGACCTCAGCGCTCAGACCATAGAGAGCAATGGGAGGCGACCCGTGATCCCTTACAGTAAAACACGATTAGAGCGGTTCCCCCTTGTATTGATCGACAGCGGTGATCGCCCTTGTGCCTTCAATCTGTGCGCCAACCTTCACATCGCTGAATGAAAAACTGTCTTGATCTTTCTTTAATTATCCCTCAGATAAATCTTTCTTAAGTCAGCTCCTGCTGAGGGTGTTAGGATTTAGCCTTAAAAAATCGAGAATATATGGCCCAGAAAATTGAATATATAGCCTAGAAATGTAAGTATATATGGCATAGTATATTGCATTTATTGCAACGAAATTCGATAATATATAGCCCAGTATATTAACAGTATGGCGTAAAAATTTAAGTACATTTTGAGTAGAAATTGGCGAGTATATAGCCCAGTAGATTCGAGTATATAAATTTAGTAAATTGTATGTATGGCTAAGTAATTCGAGAATGAAAGGACAAGCAAATAGGCGAAAACATGTGTTTATGTACTGCTAAGTAATCTGAATTGCATAGAGACTTGACTATATTTGACGTACTTATTAGAGTTTATATGGCCTGGTACATTAAATACAAATAGCAAAAAGTGAGAGTTTAGATGACCCTGAAATAGGCCTACATGTCTTTATGGACCTAGATGTTGAGTGTGTATAATCCACTGAATTATGTCTTTATGGACCTAGAAATTTAAAGATATTTGGAGAAATGACTATAATTTAGAGCATTGCATTTGTCAAAAAAAAAGTGGAAAAAGTCATTAAAAAGTGAAGTTTCTTTCGAACCTAACACCCCACTGGGCTAGTGAAGTAGAGTTCACTTGTTTCTGTGACTTCGTCAAATGAAAGGATAGTATGGTCAGCACGATGCCCAGCCGACTTTACTTTCCTTAACGTGACTCAGGTACCCATCAGAGCTGAGTGGACTCAGGGACGTTCTATGGGCTTGAACCAGACTTTCGGGTTAGCAGTCTAGTGCTCTACCATTCCACCGCGCCTTAGTAGTGTTTAAAACGTTAAATGAGAACTATTACAGTATGTTGACATTATATAAAGTATTTATTGGTTTATTATGACAAGGGTTTAAAGATACAAACTTAAGACGGTCGTTTCTGTAATAACATTCTTCAACACACGACTTTCGTGTGGTCTAGAGCGTTAAGTTCAGACATGGAGCCCGGCGATGAACGAAAATGCCGAGTGTCCATTTGTCCAGTTTGAGCAGCTAGCACCAGTAGGCGGGGAGGGGGAGGGGGATTACAGATTGATTTTGACGGATGGAAGGAATCGTGTAAGCAAATTGCAGTAGGCTTGCGAGCTCTGGGGTGTAAAATTTTAAACGGTCGGTTGTAAATGTGGGTTGTCTGTGACCTGACGAATTTAAAGATGTAAAAACTAAAATGGTTGGCTGTAAAGTTGTTGGTTGTCAAATTGTTGGTTGTAAAATGGTTGGTTGTAAAATGGTTGGTTGTAAAATGGTTAATTGTAAAATGGTTAGTTGTAAATTTTGGTTGTTTCTGACCTAACGACGTTAAAGATGGATGTAAAACTAAAACGGTTGGATATATGTTCCTATTGTCTATTTATAACATGACGAGGGACTACATGACGTCCCATTTTATAGGTGAAAATAAAAAAGTTTATTTTGTTCAAAGGTCGTCAATTACTTACGTAAACCTGATGACGCCTCTGTTTGTCTTAAAGTTTTGTACATTTAATGGCACCAACTAAGACGCTAGAAAACTGCAAACATTCGCCTAGTTAAGCACTTCTGAACACCTACTCATGTATAACACAACGTATATACGGATATAAAGCATTAACTTGTGTATAATAAATGTGTGTGCGTGCTTTCTTTTGTGTGTGTATGTGCGTAAGTGTGAGTGTGTAAGCGTGTGGTTCGTGTGTGTGCGTGCCCGCGCGCTTATGTCTGTGTCTGCGAGTGTGCGTGTTATGAGTTCGTGTATGTGTTCTTGCGTGTATATGCGAGCGCGTATGTGCCACTCTGTGACTATCCATTTGTGTGTCTGGGTGTATGTATCTGTCTGTGTGTGTGTATGTGTGCACGTGTATGTTTGTGTCTATGTGTATTATCGTGTTTGTTTATGTGCGTGTGTGAGAATGAGTCTGGGTGTCTGAGTGTATGTTAGTGTATGTGTGTACACGTGTGTCTGATTATGTCTATGTCTGTGTGTGTTTTTCTATGTGTTTGAGTGAGTCTGGCAGTCTGGGTTTATTTGTCTGTCTGTCTGTCTGTCTGTCTGTGTATGTGCGTACACTTGTATCTGTTCATGTCTACGTGTGTGAGTGTGTTTGTATGTGTGTATATGTGTGTATATGTGTGTGTGTATGTATGTGTGTGTATGTATGTGTGTATGTATATGTGTGTGTATGTGTGTGTTTGTGTGTGTATATGTGTGCATATGTGTGTGTATGTATGTGTGTGTATGTATGTGTGTATATGTGTGTGTATGTGTGTATGTATATGTGTGTATATGTGTGTATATGTGTGTGTTTGCATGTGTGTGTATATGTGTGTGTATGTGTGTGTGAGAGAAGCGATATACTACAACCCTCTAACCCATCCAACCTGTAGCTCAGAGCTCAACCAGACCCGATTTTATACCCGTCTACAGAAGACACGCCCTAAAACCATATCAGGCAGCTCAAACAAAATCAGGACATGGAAGATACAATAAGATGCCTGTGATACCGCTCAGTGGTGGCTTTAAGATGCCCAACAGATTAGGCGATGAAAAAAAAAACAACTCTTGATGTGGTCCCATATCCCACACTCACCGAAAACATGTCAGAGAAATATTTTATTTATCGAAACCTCGTTCATATTTTTCTGTGTCTGAAAGTGATGCAGATCTATATGGAAATAAGTCCTTTGAGAGATGTTTCAGAGAAATTTGCTTTAAAGAGAATTTACCTTCAGAAATGTCTTCGTAAAAAAGGGAGATCAATCACGGATAGATATATTTTGCAGATCCGGATTTTACATATTTTGAATACATCGAAATTCAGCACGTCTGATATTGTGTGCGTCTGTGTAATATTTTATACGATTTTTTTAAAAATTTGAATCTTTTTATCTCTACATATAAAAGTCCTTTACAATATCTGAATTTTTTTTATAAAGTTTTTTGTTCCCCGGGTATAAATGTTTTTTTTTTTTTAAACACCCTTGATTTTTTATTAAACAAAAATATAGTTTTGAAAATATTAACATGTAAGGGCTTTGATATTTCTTTATTTATAGTATCTTAAAATATTTTAGTTAAGCTTAATTTTTCATGTCCTAATTTTTTTTAGGTAAACTTAATTTTATTCCTTATGGAGAAGTTTCAGGCGTTGTCCTAGACTCCCACACGTTTCTGTATTTTTCTGGGGGCACTATGTCGACGGACCAGTTTTGGCTAAAAATTACCATTGTGCTGTATGTGCTTGGTTTAAATATTAAAGTTACATCGTAATTAGGAAGTTGAATATTTGCATATATATATATATATATATATATATATATATATATATATATATATATATATATATATATATATATATATATATATTGTAATTAATTATATGTGTATGTGTGTGTTTGTGGCGCGTGCTGTAATAACGAAAATTGACTTCATCCGATATAAACAAAGCCAATCAGATTTAATTGTGCTCCAATTAATTAACTTTATTTAACGACCCCTCCCCCCCGCTTTTCTTTATTTAAAAATTCATTTCCTGCTGACTCATTGATTTTACTAAACTTCTATTAAATGTAAACTTTTACGTCCGAAGTTGTTTTTTTTTATCAAACCTATTCATTTATTCAGCAATTTCTTTAGCCATTTCACTCAGTGTCATTTCTTTGTTCGTAGTTCTATTGTGTCTTGATGCTGAGACCCAGGTCTGATCTGTAATGAAGTCTGACAAATAAAAAGCGAATGATTCGATTCTCCCAGCCGTGGTCTTATCATCACGCTGTACCTAATGGCTTATTCGGATCTACAAGACTCTTACATTTCATTGGGTGTGACTTGATAAATTTGTTTTGAGAACCCCGTGTCCTCCCGGAGTCCCCCTCCCCCCTCTCCCCCCACCTACGACACGAACAATTCATTAACTCCCGCCGTCCTACCGCGAGATAGCGCGAGAGCTCCACCTGATTCTATGACGTGGAAACTTAGCCTGTCACGTGGTTCGGGGAATGACTTCCGTCCCGTTAGTAATCCGGCATTGAGTTCTAGGGCTAGATTAACTCCGGACAAAAATAATCCATTGAATTCTATTTGTCACACTTTTTTTCTCTTTGTGGCGGAGATCCCTTTGATGGTGTAGGCCTAGCGCCTCAAATCGCGGCGTTGAAAGTTGGCTTTTAGTCAATTATATCGGGGCTCTAAAACATTGCGTGCGGACGCACGAGACGAGAGGTTTATTTTTGGGGAGGATTGTCACGATGTGGTTATAGAGCCGGGCTACGAGGCGATACCCAGCACTTTTAGTGTATACGGCTTCAAGTGTGTCTTGTCTTGGTAAAAGTTTCTTTGTGTATTGCGACATATTGGATTTTATGCGATGCATGCTAGATGGGGTGCTTTACTATAGGGCTTAGGGGGAGGGGGAATCAGCCAAAACAACGGTATAGATGTAAACAGTAAAGTTCGCTTTACGACCTGGCGACACATGGGACAGGTGAAGAAGATTTCACCTGTTTTTGTCACCTCGGTATAAGGGGGTATAGTGTGGTCAGCAATATGCCCGGCCAGCTTTTCGGGTTAGCAGTCGGACGCTCTGCCATTAGGCCACTCCATTGCATTCCATTTAAGATAAGTAAACCTAATCCAAATGTATAGATTTGAGGCGTAATCTCATATTGGAACTTTTTTTTTTTTTTTTTTTTTTGGAAACTGACCTAACGACATACTATGTTAAACTTACTTCATCAATGAATAGCCCACACTATTTGTTGAAAGTTTTTCTTTGTTAGTTAGAATCTTAAAGGATAGATTTTAACGAATCATTTTCTTAGATTAAATCCTGAACATATGAAGTGTACTAAATAGCTAAGATTAGCAAATCTGGACATGGGTTATCTGCTGTATTCCTTGTGATAACACTACAAGGAAAAAAATTAACACTGTAACGTCGTCTTACAAGTTATAACGTCCCTTGTATTATATTTTATTTTGGTTGTGTCCCTTGAATGTGTTTTGATTATGTATTTCCGGCAATGACATGTTACTATGAAGCTGTTCTCAATAAGATTGTTAGGTAAATCTGATGGCGTCTAGGGTTAGGTTCTTAGCTCAAAGAGTTGAGTAATGTATTAGACATAGTGAATAGCTCATACAAATATGAACAACAATGTAAGCGATTCATATAAAATAAATACGAATATCAGACATCTAAAACAATGGGGGCGAAATCAATGTATCCAATTACAAATGACATTTGGTTAAATGCTAGTTTCACTTATTAGATCATCAAGATAGAAATAACAATATTTTTATTTAATTACGGAAATTACGAATTACCAAAAAAAAATAGTATTGTCACGATTTTTTGTCTTCATTGATAAAACAATAAAAGTAAATGTAAATGTTTAAATGAATAAAAGAAATGTTTAAAAGAAATTTATAAAATGTGACAATAAAAATAAGTCTAAATATCTAAATGAATGAAAAAAAATGTATAAAATGTGACAAGCAATAAAAGTAAATGTAAATATTTTAAACTGATAAAAGAAAGTTATAAAATATGACAATCGATAAAAGTATATGTAAATGTATAAATTAATAAAAGAAATGTATAAAATGTGACAATCAATAAAAGGCAATATAAATATTTGAAATGGATAAAAGAAATATACTAACCGTGACAAGTTAAAAAAAAACGTGAGGCTAATTCCATCAACACTCGGAAAACGTCACTTTCGACTAGTAAACACGTTTCGGCAATTCAGTAATGGGCTAGTGCGTGGGCGGTGAGTATGGCGAGGTTACATTCGGCGCTGTTAAAATCATTATAATACAGCCTGCATGAAAGATGTCTTTTAATAAGTGTTTCTTTCAGATATTATCTACAGGGGGGTGCTGAAACTTAATTTTTTGAGGGTGGTTCGGACAGTGGTTGAAGAACATATTAGATATATATATATATATATATATATATATATATATATATATATATATATATATATATATATATATATATATATATATATATATATATATATATATATATATATATATTCTATTTCATTCGTGGGGGTGGGAGGGGGCGGTATTCTTGATCCGGCAAGGAATTGGGGGGGGAGGGGGGGACAGAAACACCCAAAAAGATTACTGTAGCGTAGGCCCTCCATTTTTTCTACATCTACCTAGGATCTCACCCGACTCCTCAAAAGAAATTTTTTAAATTTTATTTCCGAACCCCATCAGGTCTAAAAACCCCACCCCTGATTACCCACCCTCCACCCCGGTCCTGCAAAAACACATTGTATATAACTGACCTTGGCTTAAAAGATATCTTAACTTATACCCCCACCCCCCCCCCCCCCACCCCAACAACGCCACCCCTTGACATGATCCGACTCTAATTTCGGTTTACCGGATTTCCCAAAACGTCAATTTAATCTTACCCCAAAACCTATTTATTCCCAATGATCGGCTTGTTAATTAGACGGTAATCCCACCTTGTAGCTTAGATCAGATCGCTTATCCTGTTTATGATGCGATGAGGCGATAGTTGAATTCTCAACATTCGCTAGTTCTCCATCACTGTAGGCGCTGTGAGCAGATTTACCACCTCATTGCTTATCTTCTTGTGAGTTGAATTCAACATGGGGTTTATCGCAGTGGTTGTCTTTTAAAGCTGCACCCAACACTTCTTGTGATGTTTATTGAACATCGCATATGACGCTTCGACCCAATGTCTTCATCAACATAATTTTTTTTTTAGATTTCTATTTTGTTGCTGAACTACCCCACCCACATATTTTCAAATAATTATTTTTAACAAGTACCTATTTAAAATGTTTCTTTCAGAATTTATTTCAGTGTATTTGGGACGGGCACCGCCAACAACCCTCCCCCCCCCCCTTTCCCCTCCCACCCGTCCGGACGAAATTGAAAAAAAAAATGTATATGCAATTTTTTTCAATATTGCCTTTTTCAAACAATTTAAGTGCACCCCCCTATTGTCATGGAAGTTTCAAGTGCCTCTGAGAAAAATATCTGAAAGAAACCATGGTCCCTCCCACAAATCCTCTCCACCCCCCCCCCCCCCCCCCCCCACCTCGACACGCAACTGGTGAACATCAACTCTATCTCGACGCTCTCCTCCCAGTTGACACCTTAAAACCTGACGATATTCTGCATCAAACTTCTCATCCAACTCTCTCCCTTGCCCCCACACCCCACACGGAAAACTAAACCTTCACACCCCCCACACGGAAAACTTAACCTTCACCCCCCCCCCCCCCACTGAAAACTTAATCTTCAGCCCCCCCCCCCCCCCCCCCCCCCACGGAAAACTTAACCTTCACACCCCATCCCCACACTGAAAACTTAACCCTTACACCCCCATACCCCCTCCCCCCACGGAAAAATTTAACCCTTACACCTCACCCCCCACACGGAAAACTTTACCCTCACATCCCATCCCCCGTCCCCCCGTCCCCTTACGGAAAACTTAACCCTCACACCTCACCCCCCACTCTGAAAACTTAACCTTTACACCCACCCCCGGAAAACTTAACTTTCACACCCAATCCCCCCTCCCCCTCTCCCCCCCCCCCCCCCCCCCCCACACGGAAAACTTAACCTTCACATCTCACCCCCCACACGGAAAACTTAACCTTCACACACGAAAAGCTTAACGCAATTTAATTTCAAATCGAGGCCGGCGCTGTCCCTTCGCCCCCCATCACAATTTCTGAGATGTCAGAGCAGAATGCATCTATTGCATTTAATCTAAGAACGAATTAAATTAATCAGATAGATGTTTCCATTTCTCTTCCGCATCTATTGAGTATTCCAAACGGAGATGGATTCTGACACTATTCAAATCTTGCTCTAAACGGATTTTTTTTTTCAGCGAGCTGTTGATAAATTTTATACTTCAGTTCGCGAAGATAAAGTGGTCCAATATTTTAAAATTGAAAACGTGAACATTTTCAGGGTACACCCGCTTCAAGGCAACGCTGTCATGTAGTTGGATTAAGGATCTCAAATTATCACCGCTCCCCTTCAATCTATTTAATTGCTACGTGACTTAAACGCTTCCTTCATTTAAAGTTAATTACTTTACGGTTTATATTTTACTTTCGTAACATCAATGACGTTTTTTTTTAAATAAGTAAATAAGGTAAGCGTGATTAAAACAGTATGATGCAATTAGTGTAATTATTTTAAAAGTTTTACGTAAGCTTTTTCGTAATTAAACTTTAAATAAGTAAATTAGTGTTAGTGCTTTTTAATTACTCTTATAGGGGTAGTTTTGTAATCGTAAAATAATCGAAAGCGAGGTTTTGAGAAATCTGAATGTTTTATAATCCCCAAGTCGGAAAAACCTTGTTTGTGTGCGTGTCTATCTTAGTGTGTGTGTGTGTGTGCCATTACGATAGTTTACTATTTCAGTTAGGTCGGCGAGATTTCATGTATGTGTGTGTGTGTATGTGTGTGTATGTATGCGTAGATGTCTTTTAACTTTCCGGTCGACGGAATTCGTGCTTTACTTTATTTCCGTCTGACCACGACAACGTTTAGTACTGTTTAATGTAAGTGGGCGAAATTTCATACGTAATTATTATATTTTAACTATACGTATATTTCTTTCAACTTTTGACGGTATATTTTAATTATAATGTTTCTTTAAACTTATTATTTCCATTCCCCAAAAAACATTTCAGAATTGGATTAATATATATAATATTCTCATAAAAGCTGCACTTTACGCCACTATGTGTTATCTTGAAAAATGAGCGATCATGTCACAAATTTAGGTCCAAATCTATGCTCCGATGATACTGGAAGTAACATTCCAACCCTGCTGGTATAAAAAAATATATACTAGAAATCTTAGAAATTACTTGCGTTTTATTTGTTATTTATCAACTTTTTTTTCTATAATTCGATTTAAAGTCTTTCTAAGAACTAGTGCCAGTCTATTGTTTAATGATAATGTACAGTATCGATTCAACGCCTTAGCTTTAAACAACATTGCGGAGATATATTGGAACAGTCATCGACTTACACCCACACCGGCCCACCCCCAAAGTAATAAATTAACTATCCCAATCCACCTTCTCGTGGGAAAAAAATGGTTCCTTTCATGTGTGCTTATCTAACTGACCCAATCGCAGCGTGTTACAGAAAATATCATTTCATTAGCGAGGTTTGCCAGATTTCATTACGATTGATTGGCTAATTCCCCGTGGTCGAGATGAGGCATGCAGACACTCTGGTAATCCGAGAGAAACTGGTACAGACAGTATTTGGGTCTTTTAGAACGTTCGGTTGGCCAATATCCTATCGGGGAGGGGTTTTTTTTAACTCTCCAATATTGATGTTAGAATCAAGGTTGGTTGTGGTTTTATATCAGCAATAGGGTTAGAGTCAGCAATAATGTTAAGGCTAGAGTTAAGAAAATCAAGTTGATAGTAAGTTCAAGGCTATTTTTTTTTTTTTTTTGGCTATGGATTGGTTTACTGAAATGATAACGATACTTTAAAACTTGCTTCCATAATAGCTAATGTAAGGCTAGGTTTTCTGCCATTGATACATTTGCTGAAATTGTAACGATACTTTTATAAATCGCTTCCATGATATAAAGTTTAATGCTAGGTTTTCGGTCATTGATACATTTACTGAACGATAGTTTTAAAAAAATTGCTTCCTTAATAGCATGTTAAAGGCGAAGATTATGGTTAAACGTGCGTGCAGTGAAAGTGTTACGATATTTTAAAACTTGCTACAACAATAGAAAGTTTAGCCGAAGAGTAGCCTACGTGAAGTGAAGTGTTACGACATGTTAAAATTATCTTCCATTCGAGTCTCCATTATTTTGAGACCCAGCTAACACTGGGACTACTCTCCCACCCTGGGGATCTTACAGGACGGGGGGTGGGGGTGGACATGAAAGTATGCCGTGACTGACATTGTTAGGCGTACGTGTCCGTGTTAGTTCTGTGGGAGGGGGTAAAAAAATTGATTCCCTGGAAATGTTGGCACCGGGGCTGAGACGATTTGATTAGCCGGACGGGCGGGGATTTCCCGGGGACGACATAGTCACGTGGGAGACGGTGCTAAGGTTTAGCAGACTGATGACATGCGGTTTAACACAGGGGTGATATGCGGTTTAACACAGGGGTGACATGTGGTTTAGCAGTCTGGTGACATGCGGTTTAACAGAGGGGTGGCATGCGGTTTAACAGACTGGTGACATGCGGTTTAGCGGACTGGTGATATGTGGTTTAACAGACTGGTGGTTTAACACGGGGGTGCCATGTGGTTTAACAGAGAATGGCATGCGGTTTAACACAGGGGTGACATTCGGTTTACAAGACTTGTGATATGCGGTTTAACAGAGGGGTGATATGCGGTTTAACAGAGGGGTGACATGCGGTTTAACACAGGGGTGACATGCGGTTTAACACATTGTGTACATGCAAGTATTTAACACATTGGGAACATGCTGTTTTGTACATTGGTGACATTCAGATGTTTAGTTCAGTAGAGACTTACAAATAATCATTATATTTGTAACACACATAAATTCAACACATTGATAACGAGCAAGTATTTAACACACTGACGACATGAACATATTTAATGAAGTTGGACGGAATTCCATACCTAATTATTACATCCCGGCTATAGTTATTTATTTCTTCAATGGTTCAGCTATGTCTGGCCATCGGAAGTCGTACCAATAAAATGCAAATCGATTAAACCTTTCATTCTAGTTTCCGCACATGCAAAACAACTGCAAGTTGATATTAACGAATGGGGTGTAAAGTCGTGTCAAAACATATTAATATAATCCTGACTGTTGATTTCATTTTCCTTTTATTTTGTTTTATTTTTCACAATTTGTTTTTATAGTGTTTAGAAGAACGTGTCACCCTAATGTTATTTTCAACACACGCATAACTCAAGCCGTTGTTTTTTTCTGGTATTGCTGGATTGTTACTTAGATTTTATTTTCAACAGCATCAACTTCGTTTTGCACCAAATAGCGTTGAAGTTTAGTGAGATTAGCGAAAAGTTATTCTTTGAAAATGTTATAGGCCTACTTTGGTTTTATATAATAGGTGGACGATAACGGAGCGTTTAAACATTTCTTATGTACATGTTAGATTGCCGAGTTAAACTATAATCTAATATATAAAGCTCAATTCTGTAACGCATATGTTTGTCGTTGGCATTTCTACGGATTTAAGTGTTAGATCAATTATCGTGCGCAGTTATCTAAATTTATGAGTTAAAAAATTACTATTAAAAGTGTTGGGAAATCATTTTCATTTTTCAAATTATAGTAATAATTGTCGGCATGTTCATTAAACACAAGTTTTAAAAAAAATATCATCTTTTACAAAAATTCTAATTATGTCTTTCTTTAGTCCTATAGCGCTTACTTCCCTTTGATAAATTAGGCACAACACAATTACTTCCCTTTATAAAACCACCATTGCATCAGTTGAAAAGCATTTACTTTTTAATTACTTTGTTTTGGTGTTGGGAAAAAAATAATTACATAATTAGCGGGGATTGATCAAGTGCAAATGTTGTAGGTATTTTACGGATAAGCTTGGAGTATTATAATTGTTCATTAAATTGAAACAGGCGCGTTCGTTTAAGTGAGTGCAAAAACTATGAATAAGTTGGGGTACTATAGTCGTTTATTAAGCTAAAACAGGCGATTCTGCCCCGGGCGTTTATGTTCGCGTTAGTGTTTTCTTTGTGTTTAGGTGGGTTTGCGTTAGTGGTTGCGTTTTGATTTGGTTCGTTTTTGTTCTTTCTTTTTTCGTTTTTGTTTGTGTTTTTTTTTGTTTGGGTTTGTATTTGTGTTTTTGGTTGGTTTTGCGTTTGGATTTGGTTTGTTTTCGTTCTTTCTTTTTTCGTTTTTGTTTGTGTTTTTTTGTTTGGGTTTGGATTTGTGTTTTTGGTTGGTTTTGAGTTTGGATTTGGTTTGTTTTCGTTTGCTTTTTCGTTTTTTTTTTTTTGTTGGTATTGGTGTTTGTGGTTGGGTTTGTTGTTAGGTTTTTGTTTTCGTTTGCTTTTTTGTTTGTTTTTTCTTTGTGTTTGTATTGGTGTTTGTGGTTGTGGTTGGGTTTGTTGCTAGGTTTTTGTTTTCGTTTGTATTTGTAATTGTGTTAGCGTTATGTTTGCGTTTTGTTGTTTTGGTTTTGGTTGGTCGTGGTTTGGGTGAGCAATGCCGGGTTTATGATGATTACTAAACACACAGGTAATGGTCTTTAACAGAATGGTTTTTCACAGAAGCCAGAGCAGGGCCTGGCCGGGACGGCTAGTATTAAATATTATTTAAATCAGTAAAAGTTCTTTCACAGTTCAAATTACTCCTATATACATAAAATATGCATCCTTTATATTTCACAACATTATTCAAGTTTGGTTTTATAAAATTCTCCCGTGTGTTATATTTGTGTTCGTGGCAGTGTTTCTTTCAGACTTTTTCCGTGGTGCAGACACTGGTAAAGTTTATATTTTTCTAAATAAATTATATTTTCGTTGGATGGGGGGTGAGGGCGGTAAATGTGTTTCGGGGGAGAAACTCTCCCCCCAAGGCCGTTGCGATGCGTCAAAGAAACAAAGGTTCGTGGTGTTTGTAAACATTAGGAGATGTTTAGCTTACATTGTTGGCATTAATCCACTTTTTTTTAAAAAATAGACTAAACAAAAGCGTCCCTTCCCTTTCACACACACACACACACACACACACACACACACACACACACTCACATACATGAACATACAATCACACAGGAACGCACACACACACATAAACATACGAACACACACGAACAAACACGCACAGGAACACACACACACACCCACATGAACAAACGAACACATAGGAACATAGTCACATACACACCCACGGACATACGAACACACACGAACACACCATTACCGCTGCTTTAAACACTGTGGCCTGCCACATGCATGTAGCTGAGACTTGATGTAGATAAGAGAGTTGTCTTTTGGTGGGGGGGGGGGCGAATGTTTATAGATGATGCAATTAGACTGCTGGAGTCGATATGGTTGTGGTCTAATGGTTGTGTCTGTGTGGTTGTGGTCTAATGGTTGTGTCTGTGTGGTTGTGGTCTAGTGGTTGTGTCTGTGTGGTTGTGGTCTAGTGGTTGTGATTTAGTGGTTGTGACCATGTGGTTGTCCCATAGTGGTTGTGTCTATGTGACTTTGTCTTTGCTTTTGTCGATATGGTTCTTTCTTTTCTTGTGTCTATGCGATTCTGTCTTTGCTTGTGTCTATGTGATTCTGTCTTTGATTGTGTCTATGCGATTCTGTCTTTGATTGTGTCTGTGATTCTGTTTTTGATTGTGTCTGTGATTCTGTCTTTGCTTGTGTCTATGCGATTCTATCTTTGATTTTGTCTATGTGGTTCTGTCTTTGCTTGTGTCTATGTGATTCTGTCTTTCCTTGTGTCTATGTGATTCTGTCTTTGATAGTGTCTATGCGATTCTGTTTTTGATTGTGTCTGTGATTCTGTCTTTGCTTGTGTCTATGCGATTCTATCTTTGATTTTGTCTATGTGGTTCTGATTTAGATTCGTGTAATGTCTTAGTGTCTCGCCAGCATGTCTTCACCGCTCTCCTTTTGTGCTATGTCAATACTTTAAAACTTTAAACCTTACAATCAAAGACGGGGTGGACACTGGTAAAAGTATATATTTTGTATATGTATTCCATTTTGTTCTGGGGGGTGTGGGTGCGGTAGACTTTCTCCCCCCGCCCACCCACCACCCCCCCCCCCCCCCCCCCCCCCCCCCCACTCCCCGAAGAGAAGCCTGGAAGAAATTCAGTCCAAACAATTTGCTTGGTAAAGAAAACTTAACAAAGAAATTCCTAACAAAAACTCAGCCCATCCTACGAACAAAGTTAGTTTAATTTGTTATCATCCACACAATTAAGTAAATACAGGAAAAGTGTTTTTAAAACAACAACAACAACAGATGTTCCCTTTGTAAACTGTCTAGAACAATTTACTGAACACCGTGATCTGAAAAAAACAAAACCGAGGTTAAGTGGATGTCCAACTCGCGTGCTAGAGTGCGCTATCTGTAAACTAAACATGCATTTACGATTCCCTTCCATCCATTAGCCCGACCAGGGACCCTATCTATCTTCTAGACACGACTTTTTATCCGCGTCACCCCCACCCCACTACCACCACCCCTACGCCCCACCACTGTCCCCCCGTGTCTACCCCATTTATTTTTCCCCTGCCCGGCAAGCAGTGAAATTAAATCATTTGAATTATTTTTTGTACAAGCAGATCTCGTTTCTCCCTAATCAGGGGAACTATTATTTAAACGTCGCACAGCACACAAAAAAATGCAGAAACGCGAGATGTGTTCGCAACTGGATATTTTTTTTTTAAACTGTTCTCTTGGACGTACGCGTGCATGCGAGTGAGAAAATGTTTAATCCTAAGAGAACTCACTCGTACGCGGCAAGCCGACATTTTTTTTGTAACATATTGATTTATAAATTATGGCGCCAAGATCGATTTTCGTTATTGGCTGTTCCCAAAAACCAATCTTCATTATTACATTAGTATTTTTATCAATTCTGTACGGAACGCTAAGAAAATTGTTTTTGTAATATTAGAAAAAAATATGTTAACCTTTTAAAACTTATTGATAACTTTTCTTTGGAAAAAATGAAAAAGGTATTAAGTTCTTAAAATTATATGGACAATTATATTAATTACTGAAAGATTAAACTCGATTGAAATCATACAATCAGAAAGCGTGCTATTTTAATATATGTTGGTGTACATATATATATATATATATATATATATATATATATATATATATATATATATATATATATATATATATGTGTGTGTGTGTGTGTGAGAGAGAGTGAGTGTGTGAGTGTGTGTTGGTGTGTGATATAATAATTTGACATAATTAGAAATTTTATTATTTTTTTAAACAAAAAATTTCTGTTTAAAGTAGTATTGATCACCGCTATCACACGCTGTGTATATTTGTTGGTCTAGTCTTTTAACTATGCGATTTGATTCTATAAAAAATTTAAAAGTATTACATAAATTACAAAAAAATTATTTTTGTTTTGAACACCCTTACTAAAGCATCTTTAGCGACTGCTACATTTCTTTATATTGATTTAAATATTGGAGGATAATTATATCTTAAAATAAAATCATTTTAATTCTTTGTTTTCGAGCATATATGAAAGTTTGTTTCTAAAAAGGTTTGAATGTAATTTTTACTGTCCCGTGCACTTTATTTTAAATGTCTACCAGTTTAGAACGTGTCAAACACATTTTTCAAGCTTGTGTATACATTGCACACATGCCAATTGTTCAGACATAATTACCAACTGTACACGTACCAAATGTTCAGCCATATGTACCAACTGTACACATGCAAATTGTTCAGACATCTGTACACATGTCAAATACCCAGACCTGTAAAATGTCCAGGCATGTCAAATGTTCAACTGGACATTTCAAGATCTCTGCGAAAACACCCATAACGGTGCGGACCTAATCTACTACTGATAAACATCGATTTTCTCTTGGATTTAGACTATTGTCGTCGTTTTGTTGTTTCTTTTACTCGGGACTCCGTCACATTTTGTGGTTTAATCCGCATCGTTGATTAGGGTTTTTTTTTGGACAGTCTCTTGGTGTCTAAAGAGCTGGCAGTGACCTTTCCTAAATCTATGACGTGGGTTTGATTTAAATTCACACACATCCAGACACATACACACACACACACACATGAGCACACACTACAGGCACAAGTAAACACTCTCATTATTTTTAGTATACATTATATATATATATATATATATATATATATATATATATATATATATATATATATATATATATATATATATAGGCTACATATAATTGTAGTGTTAAAAAAGAACACTGTAAAATAACCATCTCTGCAATTGTGTGCATGACTCTCATAAAATCAGTTTTTACGACTTTTGCAAAAAGGGGAGTGGAGAGTGGGGGGAGGGGGAACTGTCCATTCCACCCCTCCCTGCGATGCGCCAGTGCGACCTGCCGATTGGCCAACAATTTTAAATTCTTGGCTTTTATATTTTTTAAATCCTAGCAACTGGGGGGGGGGGGGCAATATAATTTTTTTTTTTAATCGCTTTAAGTTTGTTAACACAAAATGGAAAAACCAAAATTCAAGAAATAAACGTGCTCTGTAAATCACACAGTTTTATTTTGAACCCCGTGCCAGGTTTTAAAAAAATATTTACATTTTCAGCTTGGCTGGGTTTAATTATTTTCATCGCTAGTCTTTGGCGGAAGACAGACACAGCCCCTGTTCTTGTTCCCCTTATCGGGTAAAGACTTTTAAAATTTAATTTAAGAAAAGCACTGTACTGCTTGATGGTGAGGGAGGACTAAACCGCAGAACAAGGTTTGGTTGTAGAAAGGGAACTTTTTATCTGATGACCAAGAGTTTAGACCTGTCAGGTTGTTTCGGTTGAGTTCGGTTAGTATTAGGCTTTGTTTAATCAAGCGTCTGCCAATGTTGTAAATTACATAGTTAATGTTTTGGGGCGTTTATTCTTTACATTTTTATAATTATCTTTGTTTTTAAAACTTTTAAAACTTGAGTTTATTTTTTATTTAAAACTTCAGTTTAATCTTATGACTGTGTTTTTGGTTTCCTTACCAATGTATGAATTATGTTTACTTTGTAATTTTTTTTTTTTTTTTTTATTGTAACCTGTGATTTTGGTTCGGTAGTTGTTTTTTTTTTTTTACTTTAGTTTTATTCTATACAGTTTATTTTAAAATATTTTGAATACTGGGCTCGAGTCGCTATAGCGTCCCTGAGTCCACCCAGCTCTAATGGGTATCTGCCTCCGTTAAGGAAGGTAGAAGTGCTGACCGCACTATACCTTCATTCATTGATGTCATTGAAACAAGTGAACTCTATTTCATCTGCCTCATGTAGCGCCGGGTTCGAAAGGGTGTTTACTTGTGCTATGTAGTGTGTGATTTACGCTCGATATTTTGACTTATTGTTAACGTACGATTTCGCTTCTGTAATGGGTTTTGCTCACGAATTACGTTAGTCGTTTTCTAGTAATCAGAGGCGTAGTGAGGAGGGGGTACATATGACCCCGGGCGCCGACCCTAGGGGGCGCCAAAATGGGTTGTAAAAAAAATGAAAAGCTCATTTTAGCTTGCATTATAAATATAAAACATATATGGTGGGGGGGGGGGGGGGCGCCAAATTGTATATTTGTCCTCGGGCGCCAGGAAGGGTCGCTACGCCTCTGTCAGTAATTTTTCTCTATAAAGTGCGAACTTCATACCTTCAGTAACTTCACACTGGCTTCCTCGATAAAGTGCGAACTACATACCTTCAGTAACTTTAGACCGGTTTCCTCTATAAAGTGCGAACTACATACCTTCAGTAACTTCAGACTTTGGATCCTCGATAAAGTGCGAACTACATACCTTCAGTAACTTCAGACTTTAGTTTCCTCGATAAAGTGCGAACTTCATACCTTCAGTAACTTCAGACTTTGGTTTCCTCGATAAAGTGCGAACTTCATACCTTCAGTAACTTCAGACTTTGGATCCTCGATAAAGTGCGAACTACATACCCTATCCAGTAACTTCAGACTTTGGTTTCCTCGATAAAGTGCGAACTTCATACCTTCAGTAACTTCAGACTTTGGATCCTCGATAAAGTGCGAACTTCATACCTTCAGTAACTTCAGACGTTGGATTTCTCGATAAAGTGCGAACTTCATACCTTCAGTAACTTCGGACTTTTCCTCTATAAAGTGCAGACTACATACCTTCATTAACTTCAGACTTTGGCTTCCTCGATAAAGTGCGAACTACGTTCCTTCAGTAATGTATGAATTAGGTTTCCTCTATATGAACTTACTTCCATCAGTAACGACGGCCTTGAGTTACTATCAAAACATTACTGCCTGCTGAATCCGAGTTGCTTTCTCTGACGTTCACTCAGTGATTAACCAACATCCCACGCTTGAGCTTACACTCCCTGTTCAACTTTGACCCCTGCTGATATACTCCCCCTCCCCCTGATGTATTATGTGGTCAGCAGACTAAGTCCTGGCCCGTTAGAGACAACCCACCAGCCCAGGTTGTGACCCCTGGGGTGATGACGCGTTAAGCCGCCATCACACCTCAGGGAGAGTTACGTCATCTGTTCTTCGCGTCTCAACTAAGTCTAAAAATACATCCAAACTCAAGGACTAATTTAACGGTTCGTTTAATCAAAGTTTTCAAATATTTCCTTAAACCAACACCAGGAAACATAAAATAGAATTGAGTTCTGTCGATCGCTTAGTAATTTTAAGAAGCTAGTGCTGAAAGTACTTTAAAAGTCGCATTTTTGCGATGGTATGAAGTTCGCACTTTATCGAGAATACCAAAGCCTAAAGGTCGTTACACCTCTTAATTGATTTGACGGATATACAAATATTGATGTTGAAGAATTTACTAAAGTACCTTTTTAAAAAAAAGGTATAAAAAAAATTAAAAAACATTCATAGCTATTTTGAATTTTGGATGGTGGTGGGCGTTACGCCCGCAACCGAAGACATGCCTGTAAACTCATTCATCTCAAAATATTTGCTTTTTGACATTTGTTCTATTAGTACTAAAACCTACAATTACTGCTATTAATAAATCGGGAGTGTTCTCCCCTAAACTTTCTCGAATACTCTTATATAACTTGGAATATAGACATGATTTTTAATTACTTAAACTTTTAAAAATAGAATAGAATATCATAGAAAAAAGAATTGCGCACCAAGCGAACGACAAAACAATATGTGCATAATAGTGCGCAATATTATTAGTACTTTATAAATTTACATGCGTTTTTTGAGAAATCGGAAATAGCGTAAATTAGTACTTCCGGTCAACAGAAATTACTCAAAATTTGAAAGAATGTAGAAAATTAGATCTTTTACTTACATGTGAAATTTCATTTATCTATCTGAAATAGTACTCAAATTATAGGCTTTTGAAAAATTCAAAGTAGAAAAAGTACCACTCCCGGTTATCGGAGATCGCTCAAAAGTTGAAACGGATCTACGATTTTGATAAAATACTTATATAATGAAATTTCATCAACCTAGCTGTAACGGTACTCAAGTTATTGTGTTTACACACAGACAGACAGATACACAGACACACAGACACACAGACATACGGACAAGATTGCAAAATTATGTTTTTTCCGTATCAGTGAGGTGTAAAAACGTCGAGATTTGTAAAAATCTCGATTTTTTTTTTTTGCACGATTACAATACTTTCTCTATACTTCGTATATACGAGAAAGTAAAAAAAGGTAATTTTACTTCTTTTACAACACGGGTAGACCTGCTATTTCTTGTTATACAAACAAGTGCTCGGTTTATCCTTATCAGGCCAACAAGTTGAGCAACTTTTCCGTCTTATAATCAAGACTCTTACCCCTTTATTATAGACCAGTGCAGCCCCCCCCCCTCCTCCTCTAAAACTCAAGCTGAATTCAACTGTAACTCAACAAATTGTATTGTAACTCCTTATACGTCTAGTTCTCAAACCATGTACCCCTTCGGCTAATGCTAAACTGATATATTGTAAGATCAATCTACTAAATACACCTATTTACCCTTTCCATAAACCTTGGCGCAATTACCCTTGCTGTTGGCCCTCTAAATCTGACACATTATGCAATTTGACCCTTGCTGTTGACCCTCTAAACCAGGGTCTCCAACTACGGCCCGCGGGCCGGATGCGGCCCGCGAGCTCCCTCTCATCCGGCCCGCGGAGATCTTTTTGTCCATGGAAAAAAACGTTTGTTGAAGTTGACTGAGGAATTTGCTCAGAAAGTCACGACATGCCTGGAAGAAACTGGCCCCCGAACTGAAATTTGATAGTTAATGTGGCCCTCGGACTGAAAAGTTTGGAGACCCCTGCTCTAAACCTTGACACTTTATTTGTCCCGACCCTGACAGTTTATTTACCCGATCCCTACAACTGACCCTAACTCTCAGTTGCCCAATGTCAGGATTCTTTCTCTTACACCGAGCCCCTGAATCGGTTTTTCTCAGCCCAATTAACGTTCTCTTCAAAATTTCAGACGTTTTTTTTTTCACACGCCTGTGATAATTTGGGCACTTGCTGAAATGGGACCCGTCTTGAGGTCGCAAAAAAAAAAAAAATCTAAGTATTCTTTAACCGCTTGTACAAGAAACAGAATCCAAATTAAGTTTTACATCCGGGGCTTTAATTTGCTACATTAAAACTCAGGAAGCGTAGGCGTTGGAGCTTGATTCGATTGGAAGCGATGCTCAGTCGCTCGTGGGAGAAAACATTGATAAATTATTTAAAGTGATTGTCTTTAAGGCCATGGGAAATACGGTTTTAGCTAGGGAAGTCGGTTTTGTAAAGAGGTCAAAGCTTTTCTTGCGTTTATTCTTTATTTTTTGCTGGTAGGGATTTGGTTTTCTAAACTGAAGTTAGTTTTCTAAAGAGACTAACAAGCTCGCATTGTTTACTTTGTTAGAAGTATAATTTTAAGAAAAGTTGTGTTTTAGATGGTTAATCGTTCATTAGCCATATAATCTATAGTTATAATTTATGGAGTGATTGACAATTTTAAGCTGTAGATTTATTCTCTTTGTATGCCGAGGTCATATAAAACTTCACTTGCCCTCTGGAATATCAGGTTCGAAAGGGAACTTCAATTTTTTTTCGAATCCAATCAGGTGTGAATTTGGTATTATCTAGTATGTTAAGGTAAGTGAACTGTGTCAAGTCCTTAGTCGTCAATTACAATGTGAATGAATGTGTGGATTTTGTCTTAAGTTTTTATGTGTATATTATAAATTGAATTTTAATGAATGATACTTGTCTTGAAATGATGTTGTTTTTTTTTACTTTCTCGTTTACGAAATATAGATAAAGTAATGTAATCGTGCAAAACAAAATCGAGATTTTTGCAAATATCGACGTTTTACACCTCCCTGAGTCGGAAAAACATAATTTTGCAATCTTGTCTGTGTGTATGTGTGTCTGTGAACACGATAAGTTGAGTGCCGTTACAGCTAGGTTGATGAAATTTCATATATAAGTATTAAATGTGTAGATATGTATAAACTTTTGGGCGATTTCTGATAACCGGAAGTGGAACTTTTCAAAAGCCTATAACTTGAGTACTATTCCAGATAGATGAATGAAATTTTACATTTAAGCATAAAATATAATTATCTGCCTTCTTTCTAGTTTTGAGTAATTTCTGTTGACCGGAAGTACTAATTTTTTTTCCGAGTTCTCAAAAAACGCATGTGAATTTATAAAGCACTAATAATATTCCGCACTATTATATTTTGTTTGGCGTTCACTTGGTGTCCAATTCTTTTTTCTACGAGATTCTATTCTATTTTAATAAGTTTAAGTAATTAAAAATGGATTTAAAATATTATCTATATCACGAATTGCCATCCACCGTAGTGTTGTATAAGAATATTCGAGAAAGTTTTGGGGAGATCACTCACGGTTTATTTTTATTTTATTTATTTCCATAGCCTTTGTCCAACCAAGAACAAACTATAAGGCAGCAGTTATTTGATTTTGGAGTTGTCTCTCCTAGAAGAGTTGCTGTCCCTAACTATCGAGCCTCATTTGCCCTCGGTTTATAGTATGAAACCTATAATCTTGAATAGATGTTATTATACAATATTGCGCAATATGTGTATTGCGTTGTGATCTATTTCATATGTTCGTGTTGGCGTCAAGGGATAAATTTCTGCTACCAAATGTTGATATGTTTATTTCTGGTTTTACTCTCCCATTAGTCAGCCACTGCTCACGACCTTTTTTCCATCCACTTCGCTTTCATTTAGCCATACATCATCCAGTTCATTAAACCAAATTAAGCTCATTAGCGTTTCAGAATCCTAATGAGCAAAAATCAAGCTTCATAATTATAAATTTTCAACAGATGCATACGCATCAACAAATTAAATTAAAACAACGAAACGGGTTGTCCAATTATTTTTTAAACGGTTTCATCTATCTTCTGCAATAACATACCTTGTAATAATAGTTCCATTTTTTAAACATATGGGTAAACACTTTTTTTTATAAACCCGCATAATGTGGCAGAACTTCAAAAGATTTATTACCTATACACAAATATATAATAGAAATTGCAATGTTATTTTTATGTTGGTTCATTTTTCACCGCTAAGAATTGCAGATGCAATCAGCAACAATGCGATGTAGGTAAAACGGACGACAGACCATGAGCTGTAGAAAAGATGCAATAAATCAAATAAATTTCAAGTAAACCGAGAGACCCAGCTGGATTTCTGTGACCCTGGTCTGGCTTACCCAAAGACCAGACAGTGGCACCAATTACCAGCAACAGAAACGGCTGCATGGCTGAGTAGATACATTACATCACGTCTTTTCTCGCCGTGCAGGGAAGGGCGGGGGGGGGGGGGGGGGGGGGGGGGAAGGCGGGACGCTATGATAGGGAATTTCGGTGCTTGACTTGTGGTCAGGGAGTATGGACTCTAGGGTGCTTGACTAGCGGTCATGGAGTATGGACTCTATGTTAGGGTGGTTGACTAACGGTCAGGGAGTATAGACTATGATAGGGTGGTTGACTAGCGGTCAGTGAGTATGGACTCTATGATAGGGTGCTAGGCTAGCGGTCAGGGAGTATGGACTCTATGATAGGGTGCTTGACTAGCGGTCATGGAGTATGGACTGTATGATAGGGTGCTTGACTTGATGTCAGTGAGTATGGACTCTGTGATAGGGTGCTAGAATAGCGGTCAGGGAGTGTGGACTCTATGTTAGGGTGCTTTACTTGTGGTCAGTGAGTATGGACTCTATGATAGGGTGCTTGACTAGCGGTCAGTGAGTATGGACTCTATGATAGGGTACTAGGCTAGCGGTCAGGGACTATGGACTATGATAGGGTGCTTAACTAGCGGTCAGTGAGTATAGACGATGTTAGGGTGGTTGACTAACGGTCAGGGAGTAAGGACTCTATGATAGGGTGCTTGACTAACGGTCAAGGAGTATGGACTCTATGGTAGGGTGCTTGACTAGCGGTCAGGGAGTATGGACTCTATGATAGGGTGCTTGACTAACGGTCAAGGAGTATGGACTCTATGGTAGGGTGCTTGACTAGCGGTCAGGGAGTATAGACTCTATGTCAGGGAGTTGCTGTGCTTGACCTGAGGTCAGTAAGTACGGAATAAATGAATAAAGTGATTGACAAAGCAGTTTCAGAAAATCTAAAAAAATACATTTTAATTTTTTCATTTGTGTAAAGACCGCTTAGGAAGACATACATATAATACTTGCAAGTGAGCATAGAATTGTGCTGTTTCTTGTCCAGGCTGTTTCTTGTCCAGGCTGTTTCTTGTCCAGGCTGTTTCTTGTCCAGGCTGTTTTCAAACTTAGCAAAGCTCGTCCCAGAATGACATCAGTAAGTCCTGTGTGTTTGTCCTAACATCAGGAAGTCCTGTGTGTTTGTCCTAACATGAGGAAGTCCTGTGTGTTTGTCCTAACATCAGGAAGTCCTGTGTGTTTGTCCTAACATCAGGAAGTCCTGTGTGTTTGTCCTAACGTCAGGAAGTCCTGTGTTTTTGTCCTAACATGAGGAAGTCCTGTGTGTTTGTCCTAACATCAGGAAGTCCTGTGTGTTTGTCCTAACATCAGGAAGTCCTGTGTGTTTGTCCTAACATCAGGAAGTCCTGTGTGTTTGTCCTAACATCAGGAAGTCCTGTGTGTTTGTCCTAACATCAGGAAGTCCTGTGTGTTTGTCCTAACATCAGGAAGTCCTGTGTGTTTGTCCTAACATGAGGAAGTCCTGTGTGTTTGTCCTAACATCAGGAAGTCCTGTGTGTTTGTCCTAACATCAGGAAGTCCTGTGTGTTTGTCCTAACATCAGGAAGTCCTGTGTGTTTGTCCTAACATCAGGAAGTCCTGTGTGTTTGTCCTAACATCAGGAAGTCCTGGGTGTTTGTCCTACCTGTCTTTTAAAGCGTTACATATTTGTCTTCTAAGTCCTAATTTGTCGACAGTCTGTTTTAAAAACTGGTTTGTTTTAAATAATTATTTAGCTATGCCCAAACAAAAAGTTATTTTAGCCGGTTATATTTTGTACAAAAAAAAATGTCATTCTGATGTATTACCACAAAGCAAACGTTTATTTAGCAAATTATATTTTGTCGAAACATTTTTGTTCAAGTAAATGTTTTTCACTGTCCTTAAACAAGTTTAATTTCCTTATCCAATGGTTGAGTTTTTTTTCAACCCCGCGTTACGACAAGTTACAAAGCCATGTTTCTTGTCTGAGAAAATCCAGAGCTAGAGCCCTTTGAATGTTTTCATGACTTCATTTCATTTCCAAAGGCTTGTTTAGAACCCCCATAGCTCCCGGTTCTCTGCTGTTAAACAAATCTGAACAAATTCTACAATCTACTCCTCACTGGCAAGCTATTTCAAATGACAAAAGTTACGGAAAAAAAATTTCCATCTATTACCGCTATTGTATGGCTTCAACTTTAATGCTGCCACTACTACGTTAAGTCTTCCAATTGTCTGGAGTTTTCCACAGACCCGGGAAAAATATTCCCGAAAAGGAAAATGGGGACATTTTTTTGTTTGATCAACAGTCCCCTTCCCTGGCTTCAGATTGAGTGCCTTCGTGTTGGCTGCGGCATCTCAAGGGTTAATGTCACTTTGTTAATCTCCCTTTAGTTTTTATGGCGCGGTTCCGTTTTCTCCCTTCTCAACAGCGTAGCGAACCTACGTACTTTTTTTAAAGTACCTTTCACCCATTGCGGTTTTCCGCGTTTGTGCTTGCATTATTGATACCGCGTTGTTCGCTTCACTGCCTGCTACGTTTAATTACTTTTTCGTGCTTCTTCAACTAGAGTTTTCGCAATTATTTTTTTTTGTGTGTGTCGTTAATTAGGGCTAATATTATTTTTTCCAGTTCGGTGGTTCTGACACGGGGTTCTCTGAATATTCTAGAAGTTGTGCTGTAGTGTTGGTGTTGGCAATGAAAACGATGAGCGATCGTGGCACGAGTTATTTATCCTGTTTTTTTTTAAACACATCCCTTTGTGTTTTTGTGTTCGTAGTTGGCCTACCATCGCGCCGTGCTGGTCAAAGTAGTTTGAACAGGGAAACATTATTTCTTCACACAACACACACGCTTGTCTCGATCAACTCGATGTATATATATATATATATATATATATATATATATATATATATATATATATATATATATATATATTGTATATATGTATAAATGCGATCCCTATAGTAGGCGCCCAACATACCACGTCAGTACCAGAATATTCTCAATATTTCTACTTTTGTTCCACATTTCCATGACAGAAACATTCCCTTTCTTTTCTACGCTCCATAACGTATGCCAATCATAAAGCTGCCGGGTTTTTCAGACAGCTCAATGGTACGAATATAAACGTGGCATAACACTCTTGTTGAGTCTACTAATCCCCCCCCCCCCCCCCTCCTCCCCCCCCCCCTCGCTCGATTCCAGAAAAGTGCTACCGCCGAGATTTATCCCACCGTTTTATCTTCCCTTGTTTTTCTTCGCCTCAACCGAGGGGAGATCATCAGTTTTAATTGAATTCTTAGTCTCTATCGCCCCTTTCTTGGGAGTCACCGCACATATTTCTCATCTTCTCGTATGATTTTGTTATCATCGTTACGTCATGAGCTCAAGCATTAACATTGAACTAGTTTTATATTCCGTACATAAAACTGCCTGTTTTTTTTTGTTTATTACTAAAAGTGCCGTAGTCTTTGATTGCTACTTTGAGAAAGATTTATCACGATGTCTTTAATGGTAATGATTCCTTTACGGCCAGAATCTATTTCCCGTGTCCGAGAAATGTGGCGAGTCCCAAAAACGCTGTCTGGAACAAAATGTGTACCGGAAATAGTACCCACTGTGTGAGCACTGGCTTGAAATTCGGAAAGTCATATATTGTTTCAAGGTCATTGGTGGTGTACAATGGACAGGAGACGAAAAACTAAGTTCGGAAAGTTAACATCTGGCGTTAACTACAGATCATGTGCTTGTCGGTTTCAAAAAATGTCCCTTTGAGACTTGAATATATTTTTTTGGCTTTGTTCCTGGGGGTTGGATTTAAAAGTTTCAAATAAAGTAAAACATAACAGTTAACAAAAAATAGTTACTTGTGCAAAACGTAAGTTTATAAACTCTGACTAGAGCAACATGCCGACACACATATATATATATACATACATATACATATATAATATATATATACATACAAAAATATATATATATGTATATATAGGCCTATATACTTACATGCATATATATATATATATATATATATATATATAATATAAATTGTTGTATATATATGGTCAACATAACATATTATATATATATATATATATATATATATATATATATATATATATATATATATATATATATATATATATATATATATATATATATATATATATATATATACATATATATATATATTGCATGTATGATACATATATATCTTTTATACATATATATATATATATATATATATATATATATATATATATAATATTTAAGTGTATTTGTATATGTATATATCTATATATATAAAGAGGCTAAATATTGTATAAATAATATATATGTATATATAATATATATATATATATATATATATATATATATATATATAACAATCGTGTGTAAGTGACGAATCAGCTATTATTTACAGCTAATGAAGAGGGCTACAAGACTGAAACAAACACCCAGACAGTGCGACACGCCCACACTTAAAAGCCAGACGGGTTATAATCTAACCTCAAACAGAACCCCACCAACTTTTGACTTCATCCGGCAGCGATTCATGGCATCCATCCCGCTATGATGCCTGGAAATCTTAATGGCGCATTTTTTTTCTGACGTGAAATCAATAGAATGCATTAGTCGCCCTAGAGAAGCTTCGAAAAAGACGGCAAACACACACACACGCACACACACGCGCGCACAAACGGCAAGTGTTTTATTTCAATGTGGGGGGGGCTAGGTGTTTACTCGACCAACCGGGCTCGCTGTGCCAAATGTTTCCGGTGTCCGGCACGGTCAGGCACCCAGGGAGAGTGGAACCGGAGTCACGTGGTATAATTCGGTTAGATTGGACGTGAACTCTTGTGCTACGTTCTTTTGAGGCTCCGAGTTCGTTTACATTGATCATAGAATTATAAATCAGACATTGCGATTTGGTGTGCGATGTGCATTGTTCATGATATATATATATATATATATATATATATATATATATATATATATATATATATATCATTTACATATATATATATATATCGCATTTACATATATATATATATATATATATATATATATATATATATATATATATATATATATATATATATATATATATATCGCATTTACATATATATATATATATTTATATATATATATATATATATATATATATATATATATATATATATATATATATATATATATATATATATATATATATATATATGGATATGTTTTTTGTCTGACTATAGTGCTCCCTGTACTTTGTACAGTAATTGTTGATGGGGCGGCACTCAGCTGTAGGGAATTCCCGATATCAAATTTAGCGGTGACAGATTGAATAAAAAAATAACAGCATAGAAATGTGGTAAGGCGCTGCTAATGTGGGAGGCTTCTCTTCATACATGGGATGGCCATATGCACTCTTGTGCATACTATAGTACACACACACACACACACACACGCACACACACACTCAGAAACATACATACATACATACAAACACATTTCGTGGGCGGACTATACTTTCTAAATAAATTATATTTCTTCCGCCGCGGAGGGGGGGGGTGTGCTTCAACGTCAGCCATCCCCACCCCCACCCCCCCCACACCCCCCCACACACACACACACGAGAACAAGCGATGCATTAGAGAAACTTACATTATAAGTGCTTTGGTGGTCTTTCATCTTAAAGAAAAACGCATAATGTAAAAGTAATTAACTCGATTAAACGAATGTTTGTTTCTGCAAGTGGCAAACATTGTTGACGCCGTGTCAGTTGTTTTCGGATCTCGTTACCCTGCAAGCCCCGGCTTCATCATGAGCCTGAAGTACAGAACATGGTACTAAGAACAACAGGAAATACTTTATCGCCGGAAACAAACAGGTGAAGCGAGACAATACAGAGGAGAAACGGTCTTAATTAGAACACCAGGTAAATTAGTTACAGGTGAAAGGGTTAAAAAGTTATTTCACACGCTGCCACGTTTATATATATACACACATTTACATATATATACATATATATATATATATATATATATATATATATATATATATATATATATATATATATATATATATATATTTTTTTTTTTTTAATTTATTTATTTATATATATATATATATATATATATATATATATATATATATATATATATATATATATATATATATATATATATATATATATATATATATATATATATATATATATATATATATATATATATATATATATAAATATATATATATATGTGTGTGTGTGTGTGTGTTTCTCTGTGTGTGTTTCTCTGTGTGTCTCCGTGGATTTAGAACTCGACGTAGATAATGTAGAAGTGTAGGAGGGGGATGTGGGGGTGTAGGTGCAGGTGCAGTGCAGGTGTTAATGCCGGATACACTGCAAAACATAACAAAACTTTTTAATGTAAGCATTACCTTGCATACATATGTAATCATTGTCTAACCCACCCTCAATACTTCACAAAATATGACTAAACTACTGGTAGCATTCACTAACCTACCCTAAACTAGCCTAAACTAATGTAAGCATTGACTAACCTACACCCATTACTTCACAAAAGTATGACTAAAATACTCTTAGTATTGACTAACCTACCCCCAATAATTCACAAAGTATGATTAAACCTACCGTTACCATTGACTAAACTACCCCCATTACTTCACAAAATATGACTAAACTACTTTTTTGCATCGACTAACCTACACAAAATATGACTAAACTACTGTCAGCACTGACTAGCCTACCCCACAAAATATGACTAAACTACTGTCAGCACTGACTAATCTACCCCACAAAATATGACTAAACTACTGTCACTGACTAATCTACCCCACAAAATATGACTAAACTACTGTCAGCACTGACTAATCTACCCCACAAAATATGACTAAACTACTGTCAGCACTGACTAATCTACCCCACAAAATATGACTAAACTACGCACAGTAAACACTACCCTAACCACCCTAGCCGCCGACAGCGTTTTTCGGGGGAAAATCCGATTGGAAGAAAAACGTCAAGAACACAACAAAAGAACACAACAAGCTCGCGTGACTTAAGACAAGCATTCGGGTCAAACGGTAAAAAATTGTTGCCAGAAAAAAAAAACGGGGAAGGCCGAATCAGATGTCATCAATCCACTGGGCAAAATATTTTTTGGGACGCTGAAAATGACAAAGCCTGGAAATTAAATTTGGGGTAAAAAAATGTGCAACAAATGAAGGGCGTGATAAAAAGATTATGTGTTTAGGATGTGATAGACGGACTTTATATGCTGTACGTGGGGGTTAGGCGACGACCCCTGACCCACATGTGTAAGTGTAGTTTATTCCAAATGGTTCCTCAAAGACCCATGCGTACATTTGTAATGCTATCAAAATAACCCGTGTTGAATTGCAGAACATTTGCGATGCTATCTCAACGACCCCTGACCCACATGTGTAAGTGCAGTTTATTCCAAAATGGTTCCTCAGCGACCAATGTTGAAGTGACGTACGTTTGTAATGGTATCTAAATAATTTGTATTGAATCGCAAAACAACTGCGATGCTATCTCAATGTCACGTGACTCATGTTCACGTAGTTTGTATTTTTACTTTAATGACCCATGACCCATGATCTATGACCTATGTTTATGGGCACTCCGCAAAGCAGTTCCATGAATTGAATTGAATTTTCTAGTGACGATTTTGTTCTATTTTGTACATGATGCATGCCTCACCAAGATCTCTTTAACACGGGAACATAAATACAAAACACAAACAAACAACACTGATACATATCCCTATTTTTTTCTTTTAGTTTATATTTTAATCAATAATCTATATTCTTATTCTTTGACCCTCTTATATTTTTACACATAGTCTCACACACACAAATACACTGACAAAAATATATGCTCAGACTCACACACACATACACACACAAATACAAATCTACCCCCCCCCCCCAAAAAAAAAACTGCACATATATACACAATAAAAATACATTTGAATTCACATACGCTCATACACATAAACCCAGACACACGACACACACACACGCTAATATATACATTCTCACACACACACACATACTACCATATAATGCCAGAAGCACACACATGACTTACCAACACACACACACATTAAAACTAAAATATCAAAATGTATGCTTTGCTTCATTCTTCATATCAGAACTAGGATTTTCCTAACTAAAATTAATTTCTAAAAACCCACTGTCAAGTTTAATAAACTGTTCTAGCGTAAATTTAAATTTTGCTGACTTCATTAAAAGCAGTCATGACGTCATTATTCAACTTCTGAATCATATTTAGGGCTTCTTTTTTGAACTATTCTTTATCTTGTGTTCAGCTATATGTCATCAGGGAGATGTGAGAATGTGTTTGTTTTTTAACAGTGAGTTGTGTTGTGTTTATAGGTAAACATTGGCCAACTGTTAAAGTGGGCATTACAATAAAGTACAGTGAGTGATCTGTGTGTGATGGCGTGGTCTTGTGGTAGAGCGTTATACAGCTAAACTGAAAGTCTCGAGTTCGAATCTGGGTGCAAGTCAGTAGAACGTACCTGGGTCCACCGAGCTCTGATAGTTACCTAACTCGCGTTAGAGAAAAGTAAAGGCGGCTGGCAATACTTCTGACTACAGTATCCCTTCATAAGCCGTGATCATTTAAAACAGGTGAACTCTACTTCACTTACCCCATGGACCATCAGGTTCGAAAAGGGAGCTTTACTTTTACTTTACAGTGACTCATAGAACATCCTTTTATGAGCGAGCTTATTGAAGCCACGGTAAAAATCCACTAATAGACACATTACTGCTAACTTTTACCATGACTAATACCTTCAATTCTAACAATATGAAATATCAAAAACACTATTTTAAAAAGATTATAAATATTTGTTGCATAAGATTCGTGAAAAATAAATAAAGTTTCGGTTTTGAATTACATTCATTAATCAGCTTTCAAGACCGAATTACAGTTATATTTTTTTTCGAAAGTGAATGCCAACGACTTTTATGTTTGAAGTATTATTTTATTCTGATTATTATTTTATATTCAAAGAAATAACATGAGGTGTGTGTGTGTGTGCGTGTGTGTGTTGTAATACTGGATGTATGTGTGAATCGACGTGTGGGATGTGGGGTAATGTATGGCTTGTGTTATATGTCATTTTTTTATTACGCTGGGATAGAATCCCTTGGGGATAGGGATTTAGTGAGTTGTCTAGCCCTGTGTTGTATATTTTCTCATGTTTTGATGCGTATATAAAATATGAGCGCACGATAACTCAGAGCTTATAAGATAATTGAGGCAACAGTGCAATATGTTGAAAAGTCAACAGTAGATCTAGAAGCTACTGGACTTAGATTTATTTTATTAGTTGTTTTTTTTTTTTTTTTTTTTTACTTTTTGCTTACATAATTCTTCATGTTTTTAAATATATCAACAAATTTTACTCACTTTTTATAAAGCAATTCTATCTCTGATTCGGAATCTGTCCTTTATATATCGGTCACATCCTCTGTTTTTTTGTTGTCGAAATCCTTGCCTCCAGAGTGTAGGTCACAGATCTAATCTTACCCTAGCATCGTAAAGTACGGCTTAGCGGGGAAAATAGATAGCAAAAATGGCCAGAGGACCCAACATTTTGTCCAAAGATTCCTCGACGCTAGCCTGGGTGTTATTGGACATTGGAGAATGTTTTTCGAACTGGTATGATGGGCGTCTGACCTAGAAATGGAAAAAGTAATTTTGTGTGTGAAGTTAATTTTGCGATGAAGAGTTTGGGAAGACTTAGATCATAGATGTGGGTTTGTGCGTCATTAGAAAGTAAATAACGGAGAGTCTGTAGACTTGGAAGTCTGAAGGGATGTCAAATTTTGTTACCACGGTTTGTAAGGGAATGGCGTGGTCAGTCCAATAACCAAGGCTTATTTCTATTGCGTGAAGTAGTGAGGATAGGGGATTCAGAAATGTGACGTAAAATGTAATAATTATTTCTTAGGTGTAACATTGAGGACAGTGGTAGACGATTACTAGCTTGTATATTTGTAACTTCTGGGTTTTGGGAGGTTAGGCGTAAAATAGGATGAAATTTTGTGACTTTATATTGACTATACATACGTGTATGTTTGTATGAGTGGCTGTGTAAAATATGCATGTAATATTAACACAACCACATACATGTATATATATATATATATATATATATATATATATATATATATATATATATAAATATATATATATATATATATATATATATATATATATATGTAGGCCTATATATTAATTTATTTATATTTACATATATATATATATATATATATATATATATATATATATATTATATATGTGTGTGTGTGTGTGTATGTATATCATATATATATATAATTTATATATGATTGATATATATATATATATATATATATATATATATATATATATAATATATATATATATATAATTTATATATCAGTATATAAAAACAATTATTAACAGTTTGGGCTGAATATTTATTTACTATCTTTTTTTTTAAATCATCAACAAAATTAGGTCAGAAATATTCTTTCCGCTCGACGTAATCTGAGTGAATACTTCACCTAACTCTGTTTAATCTAATACATGTTCCCTATTCATATTCCCAATCCCCGCCCTTTAGCTCGCCTAATTAGGAGAATCTTCTAAAATAAATGTATCCCTCCAATAATGTAGATTTAATTCTCTCCACAATTTGTCCTCGAAATTCAATTACAAGAAAAATAAATTACACATGAATGTCGACCGGCTTAGCATTCTTGGGGGATAATTCTTCTAACCGGAAGCCGGCTCTGGCCTGGGAGCAGTCTATAGAATAAAGGTAGCCGGATGAATGCCTACATTCAGTGCTGAAGTTTTTTTTTGTATTTTCTCAAGGAAATGCAACGCTTCTCCGCGAACCCTCAAGAGGAGCGAATTATGAAGATGATCCGAGTAGATCATCAAAAAGTAATAACCGAGGCGCTGGCCGAGTCCTTCGTTAAAGAAGTTAGGATGAAATGAGTTGGATTTGTAAAATGTCAAAGAGAAAATTGAAACATTAGCAGTCGATTTTTTCTTTTAAATGAACATTTCTCTAGGCCCTGTTTTTTTTGTTTCTATTGCGTCAAAAAACGTGTCAAATTTATGTTCTTTGAAAGTGTCTTTTCTGTCCTTGGATTTTATAACCTCTACATTACATGTTTTTATACAAGCGTGATGTCGTTTGCCTTATTAGCTAACATATATATATGTATATATATATAAATATAAATAAATATATATATATATATATATATATATATATATATATATATATATATATATATATATATATATATATATATCCTTCGTAACGTTAAAATCTGTACTTTTATGCATGCCGCCATTCATAGTTCTTTCAATGTTCTTGACCTTTAAAGATGGTCAGCTGTACGTTACATTACTTTCCGTATCCTTTACCTTTATACATGGTCTGTTGAACGTTACATTACCTTCCATATCCTCATATCCTTGACCTTTATGAATATTTTGTTGTACATTTCATAACTTCCTGTGACCTTGGACTTTATACCTGGCCTATTCTACATTTCCTTCTTAAAGTTTAGAATATCCTTACCTTCATAAGCTGTCTCTGTATGCATTTCGTCCTTCATACATTTTCCAATATCCTTGACCTTAAGATTACCCCTGAGGCAAGTGAAAGTAAAAAGTAATTTTTCCTTTTCGAACCTGATGGTACGTAGGGCAAGTGAAGTAGAGTTCACCTGTTTCTGTGACTTCAGAAATTAAGTGATAGTATGGTCAGCGCTATTCCCAGCCGCCTATACTTTTCCTAACTTGAGTTAGGTGCCTATCATAGCTGGGTGGACTCAGGTACGTTCTACAAACTTGAACCCGGATTCGAACTCGAGTCTTTCAGGTTAGCAGTCTAGCGCTCTACTTCTAGGCCACACTGTCCAACTAAGACAAGAACTTCATCACTCTTCGTAAGCCCTTGACCTTGTTAACTTGCCATGCATGCCTGACCTTCAAGACTCCTCATGTAGTTACTCACGTCGCTTTCCCTCAATTTATTTCTCCTATTTTGATGTCGTCGCTTTTTCTCCAATGAGCTGTCAAATACGTTGTTTGTTGTTTGTTTTTTTTTGCTTCATGATGCATAAATTATTTACACCACATTTTCAAATGTCAACTGCTACCTCGTATGTTATTGTTTTTATTGAAATGTGTCTCAAGTCTCCATGACCTTCAGCAAAGTGAAGTGTATGTGAAGTCTCCATGAGCTTCAGCAAAGTGAAGTGTATGTGAAGTCTCCGTGATATTCGGCCACTGGAACTGATATTTCGCTGCGTTACAAGCGCGGAGTGGAGTTTCCCGTCGTCTTTTAAAAAAAAAAAATCTGTTAATTGGCCTGAAGTGCAGTTAACCACGGCTGCACATTGGCCTCTTTTTAAACTGCTCACATTACAGCCTCGGTTTTTTAAGCCCTCTCAGCAAGTGAGCTCCGGTAATGTGGATTTGATTGTTAGCTCAATAAAAGTAAGCTCCTGCAATGTGGATTTGAATGTTAGCTCAATAAAAGTAAGCTCCTGCAATGTGGATTTGAATGTTAGCTCAATAAAAGTAAGCTCCTGTAATGTGGATTTGATTGTTAGCTCAATAAAAGTAAGCTCCGGCAATGTGGATTTGATTGTTAGCTTAATGAAAGTGAGCTTTAGTTATGTGGTTTTGATCTTTAGCTCAATACAATTTTTTTTAAAAATAATTTGACTGCAAAGGTAGGACAAGAAAAACTGAACATACTTTACACCCCCCCCCCCCCCCCCTCCACTCACTGTAAAGACCCGCCCGCCGGGATCACGATTTAGAATGAAAATATTCAACTTCCATGCCCTCACCAGAGTTTCTTCCAGGCATCTCTTAAGCCCCCCCCCCCCCCCGAAATTTTTTTACCGCCCCCCCCCCCCCCCCGAACGAAATGAAATTTATATAATTTATATAGAAAATATATACTTTTAACAGTGTCCGCCCCCCCCCCCCCCGAAGAAAGTCTACCGCCCCCCCCCCCCCCCCGAAAATTTCAAGTGCCCCCCCCCCCCCGGCGAAAAAAGTCTGGAAGAAACACTGGCCCTCAGCCCCCCCCCCCCCCCACACACACACACGCCTTGGAATCATGGGTCAGATGACAAGTCGCTTACCCCCACCCCCAGCTCCCCCACCCCACCCTACCCCTGTATGACGATTACAAGTTAGAAATTACCTTAATTATCCCTTCTGTTCCCACCAGCTAAACGAATAACACTTTCTCCTCTTCAACCCCCTTTCCCCCATCCTATGCAGTTCACGATTTCAAGTTGCACAGGAAAACGACTCCAACCCCTCCCTCCACCCTAACCCCAGCACACACCCGACCCCCACCCATGGTGTCACAGGTTAGGCTGACAAGACTTTTACTCCCGTGTAATAATTAGCGTGGGAGAGTTATCGGAACTGCTCGGGCCGAGTGATCGGTCTTTGTAAGGCTGCCTTTTAATGGGATAATGAGGGAACTCGGAGAGATTAATGAGAGGCGATATCAAAAATTTTAAATTATGCACAACGTGGTGAGGATGGTATTTGTAAGAGTGGACAGTTAAGCCAACAATAGTGTTAGGTATTTGTTCTGATTCTTTATTTCTACCTAATGTAGCAAAGAAAATTTACGAAATATATATATATATATATATATATATATATATATATATATATATATATATATATATATCTAATATATAAAGCTCAGTTCTGTATGTAATCTGTATGTCGTTGGAAGTGTACGAATTTAAAAGTTAGAAAATTATCGTGCGCATTTGTCTAAATTTATGAGCTAAAAAATTACTATTGAAAGTGTTGGGAAATAATTTTCATTTTTCAAATTATAGTAATAATTGTCGGCATGTTCATTAAACACAAGTTTTAAAAAAAATATCATCTTTTACAAGAATTCTAATTATGTCTTTATTTAGTCCTATAGCACTTACTTCCCTTTGATAAATTAGGAAAAACACAATTACTTCCCTTTATAACTTTATAAAACCATTGCATTCCGTGAAAATAATTTACTTTTTAATTACTTTGTTTTGGTGTTGGGAAAAAAAATAATTACATAATTAGCGGGGATTAATCAAGTGCAAATGTAGGTATTTTACGGATAAGCTTGGAGTATTAAAATTGTTTATTAAATTGAAACAGGCGCGTTCGTTTAAGTGAGTGCAAAAGACTGTGAATAAGTTGGGGTACCATAGTCGTTCATTAAGCTAAAATAGGTGATTCCGCCCCGGGCGTTTATGTTCGCGTTAGTGTTTTCTTTGTGTTTAGGTGGGTTTGCGTTAGTGGTTGCGTTTTAATTTGGTTCGTTTTTGTTCTTTCTTTTTTCGTTTTTGTTTGTGTTTTTTTTGTTTGGGTTTGTATTTGTGTTTTTGGTTGGTTTTGCGTTTGGATTTGGTTTGTTTTCGTTTGCTTTTTTCGTTGATTTTTTTTTTGTTGGTATTGGTGTTTGTGGTTGGGTTTGTTGTTAGGTTTTTGTTTTCGTTTGCTTTTTTGTTTGTTTTTTATTTGTGTATGTATTGGTGTTTGTGGGTGTGGTTGTGTTTGTTGTTAAGTTTTTGTTTTCGTTTGTATTTGTAATTGTGTTAGCGTTATGTTTGCGTTTTGTTGTTTTGGTTTTGGTTGGTTGTGGTTTGGGTGGGCAATGCCGGGTTTATGATGATTACTAAACACACAGGTAATGGTCTTTAACAGAAAGGTTTTTCACAGAAGCCAGAGCAGGGCCTGGCCGGGACGGCTAGTATATATATATATCTAATATATAAAGCTCAGTTCTGTAACGTGTGGCAAAAAAAGTTTGTCGTTGACAGTTCTATGGATTTAAGTGTTAGATTTTTTATCGTGCTCATAGTCTAAATTTACGAGTAAAAAAAATTACCATTGAAAGTCTTTAAAACCAATTTTCATTCTATTTACTTGGAAGAATAATTTTCAATTATGAACACGACATAAAATTTTTAAAAAGTGTATCGACGTTTATAAAATTTCTAAAATTGTGTCGGAAATGTATTGACTGCACAGTTACTTCCCTTTAATAAAAAAAATCCTTAAGAAGAGAGAATTAACATTTTATTACTTTGTTTTGGTGTTAAGAAAAAAAAAATAATTACACAATTAGCGGGGATTGATTAAGTGCAATGTCGTTAGGTATTTTTAACACTGCCTTTTATTTATTCTATACACTGAACATACTGTTCAATAATTATTATTTTTTTTAAAATCAAAAACATTTAATAAGCCAGGTCCTACAAATCCTATGTGTTTATTTCTTTCCATTTACGGATAAGCTTGGAGTATTATCATTTTTGTTCACTAAATTGAAACAGGCGCGTCCGCCGGCGCCCCTGCACGGTTCGATTTGGCACCCTGGGCTATCATGTGAGCGCTATGCTGCATAATTTTGTTTTAAACAGTGCGATAGACTATGGATAAGAAAGGTTACTATAGTCTTTAAGTGAATCAAATCCGGGCGTTCTCCGGCACCCCGACAGGATGCTATTTGGCGCCCCGGGCCTTCCGGTGTACGCTATGGTATCTACGTTCGCGTGAGTTCAAAAGACTATGAATAAGTTATGCACTATAGGCGTTTACTAAGTTCAATCAGGCGGTGACGTCATGGTGCGTCCTCTGGCGCCCAGACAGGGTGCTATTTGGGGTCCCGGGCCTCCCGTGTTCGGTTTCGCGCCTACGTTCATTAAAGTGAGTGCAAAAGACTATGAATAAGTTGGGGTACTATAGTCGTTTATTAAGTTGAAGCAGGCGATTCAGCCCCGTGAGCACTTTGCGTTTATATTCGCGTTAGTGTTTTCTTTGTGTTTAGGTTGGGTTTGCGTTAGTGGTTGCGTTTTGATTTGGTTCGTTTTTGTTCTTTCTTTTTTCGTTTTCGTTTGTGTTTTATTTTCATTGGGTTTGTGTTTGTATTTGTGTTTGAGGTTGGTTTTGCGTTTGGATTTGGTTTGTTTTCGTTTGTTTTTTCTTTTGTGTTTTTTTCTTTGGGTTTGTGGTTGGTTTTGCGTTTGGATTTGGTTTGTTTTCGTTTGCTTTTTCGTTTGTTTTTTTCTTTGGGTTTGTGTTTGTGTTTGTGGTTGGTTTTGCGTTTGGATTTGGTTTGTTTTTGTTTGCTTTTTTCTTTGTGTTCGTATTGGTGTTTGTGGTTGTGGTTGGTTTGTTGTAAGTTTTTGTTTTCGTTTGTATTTGTAATTGTGTTAGAGTTATGTTTGCGTTTTGTTGTTTTGGTTTTGGTTGGTTGTGGTTTGGGTGGGCAATGCCGGGTTTATGATGATTACTAAACACACAGGTGATGGTCTTTAACAGAAAGGTTTTTCACAGAAGCCAGAGCAGGGCCTGGCCGGGACGGCTAGTATATATATATATATATATATATATATAGAGAGAGAGAGAGAGAGAGAGAGACAGAGAGAGAGGAGAGAGAGAAAGATTATATATATATATATATATATATATATATATATATATATATATATATATATATATATATATATATATATATATATATATAATATATATATATATATATATATATATATATATATATATATATATATATATATATATATGAACCCATAATACGCCGTCAGGTAGTGTGTCAGTCAGTCATCAGTGAAGGAACTTTATCCTCAAAAAAGTCACAAATTAAGTGGGCATTTGCTCATACAATTTGTATTTATGATCCCATAAGCCACCTCTCATCTATTTCTCACAATTTGCTTGTCTATATTTAGTTACAATATTAATAATGTAATACGTATGTATTCTTAATTTAATTAGTATTTGATTTCAACGAATTCTAAACCTACGTCTTTAATGACCATGCATTGTGTAGCTTCAACATGCCCTCTGCTTTCACTATTCACCGACTTATACATATACTACATCTATAATCAAATTTCAACGAATTAACCCAAGTCTTCAATGACCACGGATCATGTACCTTCAACATGCCCTCAGCTTTCACTGTTCACCGTCTTATTTCCTGCCACCTAGGACCAACCAAGCAGCTCTTCTGTCCTAGTTTATTATGTTCACCGTGTATAACCTTGTGTGCTGTACCTTAGATATTAAAATACTGAAGGTGATAGCATGCACACACGCAGTAGCGTAGCGAGGGGGGGGGGGGTGGGGGGGACATATGTCCCCGGGCGCCGACCTTAGGGGGCGCCAAAATAGGTTGGAAAAATAAATTGAAAGGTTGAGGGGGGTGGAAATGGAAAGTTTGATGAGGGTGCAGATAAAAATCTCGAGGGGGGGGTGGTGCAAATCGAAAGTTTGAGGGGGGTGCAAGTCGAAAAGTTTGTCCCCGGGCGCCGGGAAGGGTCGCTACGCCTCTGCACACACGTGAACACTGAGAAACACATCACTGTAGTACAAACAGAAAACATAAACAAACATGAATAAAAAATATATCAGCACATCAGATTTTAAGACACACATCAAGAAGTAAACACAGCGGACCCCAGCTGTAGGAATGTATTAACACACTAAATCACCAAAACAACATCGGGACACAAACATAAACATGCCAACACACAAACATAACAACGCAAAGTAATAAAAATAAAATCACAACACATTCTTGTGTTAATATTGCTCTACATATAAAGCAGTTTAGTTTCCAGTTGATTCGTTAAGATTCCTATATTTAAAGTTAAACTGCAAAATTATTTCCTGTACTCGTTCACACATCATCATATTACCACGACACACTACCACAACACACTACCACAACACATTACCACAACACATTACCATAACACATCAACAGAGTAACCACCACATCGCCACATAATAAAAACTTAATCCTCACATAATCCCTCTATCAACACAACATCTTCTAGTTATCAGCTTAACCTTATAAACACACCATCACCATCTCACCATCCCCACATCATCAACAAATCCCTGACAGCCTTGTTTGAAATGTTTGTGTTAAAATTAGAATACGAAGAGATGCATCTACAAGCAAAAAGCAGCTTTTCAGACACATTTGTTTCCATGAATAATTAAACCCGGTTTTATTTTAAAACTTTTGTTTCAATCGTCAATAAATTACACTGCCATTTAAATTTAATGAAAACGATACAAACGTGTGCTGACGATTATATGCTGCTAAATTTAACAGCAAGATGACGTGCCTTCAAATGTTTTCTCTCTCCTTATATCCCCCCTGCCTATAGCTAAATATATATATTGCCAGTTTTGTTTTGCAAACTCTCGTGTTGATTGAGAGAAGATTTCTGCGTTCGTAGAAGACAGGACGCATTCATAAAGACAAAGGTAAAATATCAGAATGTCTGCGGAATTAATTAACTTTTAAGGTGTGTAAAATTAATAAGGAGTCTTCTCTTGTCTTGCTCAATGAATTCGGTAAATTCTGTTTTCATAGGTGCAAGAGTAAACATAAGTTCCATATTTTTAAATTTAACTTCTATGGAGTGTATTAGTGGTTAAACAGATGTTGGTAGTGAACTGTTGGCCTGAGATGTTAGCCGGAGATTTTAGCCTTGAGGTTATCCTGAGATATTAACATTTTAGCCAGATATTTTAGCCTTCATGTTATCTTGAGATATTAACCTTTTAGCCAGAGATTTTAGCCTTAATGTTATCCTGAGATATTAACCTTTTAGCCAGAGATTTTAGCCTTGATGTTATCCTGAGATATTAGCCTTTTAGCCAGAGATTTTAGCCATGACGTTATCCTGAGATATTAGCCTTTTAGCCAGAGATTTTAGCCTTAATGTTATCCTGAGATATTAACCTTTTAGCCAGAGATTTTAGCCTTGATGTTATCCTGAGATATTAGCCTTTTAGCCAGAGATTTTAGCCATGATGTTATCCTGAGATATTAGCCTTTTAGCCAGAGATTTTAGCCTTAATGTTATCCTGAGATATTAACCTTTTAGCCAGAGATTTTAGCCATGATGTAATCCTGAGATATTAACCTTTTAGCTAGAGATTTTAGCTTTGATGTAATCCTGAGATATTAACCTTTTAGCCAGAGATTTTAGTCTTGATGTTACCCTGAGATATTAACCTTTTAGCCAGAGATTTTAGCCTTGAGGTTATCCTGAGATAATAACCTTTTAGCCAGAGATATTATAAATCTTTGTGTTTAGTGTCCTTGCTATTTCTGGCGTTCAATGTTGGTTTATTAGCAGTATCCTTGTGTCGTACTGGTTACTGCACGGTATCAACTGTTTTAGTGATAGCAACAAAGCCAACATGGTCGTATTTACATGGTAGTGAATTTGAATCAGAGTCGTATAAGTAGGAACTTTTGTATCATCGTAGAAGTAGCATTTGTATCAATGTAGTAATAGCATTTGTATCATCGTAGTGGTAATATTTTTATCATATATATATATATATATATATATATATATATATATATATATATATATATATATATCAGGCTTACATATCAGACTAACATAAACTAATATCTCAGGTTAACATCATCAGTCTAACATCTCTAACCAAAAGGCTAATATCTGAGGCTAACATCAAGACTAACATCCTATTCCTCTACTGACAGCTGTTCAACCTTTCCACACTCTATAAAAAGCAAATTTTAAAAATCCAGCCAGTCACTTCCCGTCTACAACAACAAAAAAACCCCCACCTCAACACTAACCCAATACAGTGGTCCTTCTGCCTGTACCAATTTCACACCCTTTCTCAGCCTAGTGCGCTAGTCTTCAAAACTTTAGCCCAGGAGAAAAAAAACGTTATTATTGGGTCCTGCTATTGACTCCAACAAAACCCACCTCAACACTAACCCAATATACTGGTCCTTATGCTTGTCCCGATTTCACACCCTTTCTCAGCCTAGTGCGCAAGTCTTCAAAACCTGAGTCCACAGAAAAAAACTTTATTATCGGGTCCTGCTATTGACTCCAACACGAGCGTAGTGGAACAAAATAAAAAAAAAATGGTTGAAGAGTTACTTGTTAAGCAAGGTGAAGGACGAAATGATGTCACGGTGACCTGTGTCCGAAGTTGGATAACTGGATTTTCTTTTTTTTACTTTTTTTAGAATATAGTTAGCACTCCAGTGGAAAGATGCTCTTTTTTGGTGTGTAGAAGATTAAACTAAATTTAGTACGATAGAGTGCATTGGTTTCCATGGTAACGGAATGTTGAAGAATGTTAGGAATACACAGCAAGCTTTAGAGCTGAGAGAATTCGAGCGTAAAATTTTTGGATGTCGCTATGTTTAGACCAGCAACTTGTCAGTTTAATATCATATTCAAACACAGCGTTGTCAAAAAAAAAGGGTATTGATATACAAAATCTTGATGTTGAATACGCAAGTCGGGTTAGAGCTAGTTTGTTCTTGTGGGTTGTTCATCTCATCTTTTGACTGCCATTTCGTTTTAAGTTAGAGAAAGAAAAAGCAGAATGAAATTGTGAAAGAAAAATCTACTCAGTCGAACCTAACGATCAATGGTGCTAGTCTGTTTCTGAACTTTGATATGAAGGGTTACAACGGTCAGCACTATGCCCCATGCCCCACACACATTGCCTAGTGCACCACCTATTTCCCACATACAAATTAGTGCACAACATATCCCCACACATAATCTAGTACACCACCTATCCCTTATACAATCTAGTGCACCACCTATCCCCAACACATAATCAAGTGCACCACCTCCCCACATACAATCAAGTGCACCACCTATCCCCCACATATAATCAAGTGCACCACCTATCCCCCATATATAATCTAGTGCACCTCCTATCTCCCACATATAATCTAGTGCACCATCTATTCCAGCATATAAATTAGTGCACCACCTCCCCCACATATAATTTAGTACACCACCTATCCCCCACACATAATCAAGTGCATCACCTCCACACACACGCCATATTGAAAAACCAAACTAATTACCTCCAGCCAAAAATAATCACGACAAAACCATCTTCCTCCGCACACCAGATCTACATTCATCAACTTTTCGTCGTCCTGACCAACTCATCAAGTTTCAAATTCCAGTACCCATTGGTCTAGCAAAATGAGACTACTGAATTTCCAGTACCCATTGGTCTAGCAAAATCACAGGCTACTGAACCCAACCCTTGCAAGTAACATAACACCACCGAAGTAGATTTTTCAATCGCAACCTTTGAAAACGTAGATTCCGTTTCCCCGCTTCAACATGTGAAAACGTAGACGACGTTTTCCGTAGCAATGTCCGTTTGCTAGTTGTTGTTACCAACAAACTAATTAACTTCATCGATTTTTTTTTTACCAGAGCACGCATGCGCGTGGAAAATTGTCGAAATAATTTAATGCAATGTTAGATGTTGTACGGGTTCCTGATGAAGGGGTGGGGGTAGGGGGTAGTGATGGGGGGGGGGGGGGGAGATATGAGCTAAAAGACTAGTGCTGTCTACTTATACTAGTCGCTTCGTTACCATGGCGACGGCGTCATAAAATGCAAAATGTGGACCCAACAAAGAAATAGTGGAGTGCGTTATTAAGCGTTTATCAATATAGCAATATGTGGGTGTTTTTTTTTTATCAATGAATCATTCAACAATGACTTTAATTCTTTCGCAGTACAAATGAGCTAGATAAGTGCTAAAATGGCACAATTAAAAATAGTAATTAGTTAATACAACTGACTCAATTAGTGTAAAAATGGTTTTATCAATACAGACCCATGCAGTTAAAATTTCTCGATCAATACTATTTCCCGATTTAAATAAATGTCTAAATAAAAATATCCGGATCAATAAAATTTTCCATTGAAAAAAAAAAACGGTTTCAGTGTGTACAAAAACGCATCAAACTGTACTAAAAAAATTCCCCAACGTAGGCCTATTCACATTTGCCACAAATTCAATTCAAAAGGACACAATCACTAAACAATAACCCCCATAAATGTAATGTGTTGTTAAGTCTTTGATATTAATGACATTTCGTCTTGTGTAAAGTAGCACATTGGCATATGACATATCGTCTTGTGTAAAGTAGCACATTGGCATATGACATATCGTCTAGCGTGAAGTAGCACATTGGCATATGATATATCGTCTTGTGTAAAGTAGCACATTGGCATATGACATATTGTCTAGCGTGAAGTAGCACATTGACATATGACATATTGTCTAGCGTGAAGTAGCACATTGGCATATGACATATTGTCTAGCGTGAAGTAGCACATTGGCATATGACATATCATGCACGTTAGTCAAAAGGGAGAAAATAGAACCATTTACACAGAAGCCAGTGCTAAAGTTAGTCGACAGTTGAGCTAATCCAACAATTTTAACCACATATCCTAGCTCTAGAATGTCTTTTGTTTTGTAAAACAACAAAGGAAATGATATTTCGTACATTTGGGGTGAAACGTTTAAAGTGACTTAATATCTTTTTACTGCTTTACATCTTTTTACTCTGGATTTACTATTCATTGAAACAGTGAACTGATTTCTGTATAATTTCCTTCTACTGAAGATTTGAACTGCATCCCTTAATAAAGCTGTGATTGCTCACTTGTACTAAGATTTAAACATGTAATTATTAAAGACCGTTCATTCTCTTTCGACTTAACAACTAGCTATTTTTGTGTAGTGACTGTCAGAAAACTATAGCTAGATCTGATGCTTAATCAAACGATCAATGTTCTGCTTGTAGATTAATCAATGGTATCAATACACGATATCAGTTAAAAGCTCATGCGCAGAACGGTGTGCATATTAGCATGTTTGCTAAGGAAGGAAGGTTCTATAAGCTTGAAAAACATGGACTATACGACTACCTTTTCTGCTGTATATATATATATATATATATATATATATATATATATATATGCATGTGTGCGGTGGGTGTGTATTTGTGTGGGTAGCGCGTGATTGAATTAAGCAATCCTTCCAATGCATTTATGCAAAGGCTGTTTGTTAATTTATATTTTGACCAAAGGCAAACAATGCAAATCATTAAGCAAACGAGGATTTGATTGTCGCTAATGGCCCAACAGTTTGCGTGTGTGCTATTACTGCATTACCCAAACGGCGAACAACATTTTCACTATCACCTGAACACCACTCCCCCCTCTCCTCCCACCGGCACTCACTATACCCCCCTCCCCTCCCACCCTTGACAAAAAGTCCTCGGCCGGTCGCCAACTAAGGGATCGACCCAATATTTGACTGTTTGCTTAAGCACTCCATACTATCACTGTTTACCAACGGAGCACACTATTCAGACAATTAACTTGATGATACATTCACTTCAATTTCTCTCTCATCCCTGCCAGGGCCCCGTGGGGAAATCTCGTAATTTATCGTCCGATTTTCGTCCACCCCCTGTGCGCGATGCGACTCATCTACTTTCGTTACACGCCGCGCGTAATTCCCGCGCATTGTTTTCGATTATTTAAGAGTAATAATTTCTGTTCGTCGCTGCACCGATGCGCTGATATGTGCGGCGTGGCGTCACGAATCACGTGATTAAAAGCTCATTATTTATTAAGCGTGTAATTATGAGGACGCATGTTACACTTTTGTCGACGCTGACGCGGGTGGTGGTTTTTTTTTAAAACTACAATTACTTTTTCGATTAATTGATGGATAGGTTCTATTTGCTGTAATGGCTATTTAACTTCGTGGTCTGTTTTCTGATGTGATCTATTTATATCGTTTGGTCTATTTATGGTGTAGTCCACTGTGAGATTTATTCACATTATTAGGTCTATTGATGGTAATGGCGATTTATATTGTTATATGTTGTGTGATCTCTTTACAATATGTGGTATATGTATGTTATGTGGTATATTTAGACTGTCTTTAATTTGTATTTTTATTCTATTTATATTCTTCGATCTATGTATATTGTATGGTGTATGTATGTTACCTATTTATGTACTATGGTGTATGTCACATATTTATATAATATGGTGTGTGTATGTTACCCATTTATATACTATGGTGTATGCCACCTATTTATATAATATTGTGTATGTATGTTACCTATTTACACCGTATCCTGTATTTACTCTTACTAATCTAACCTGTTCTATTTCCTCTTTAAACTTTTTCTCTTTTTAACCACAGTATTCTACAACTCCTATATGTCAGTGTTTTTTACCTTCTTCAAACATCACACCATTTCGATGTATCATTTTTTTTTTAAAATCCAAATTACATCCGCCCTATCCATCCCTTTACCTTTAAACATTTTTACAAAAAAAAAAAAAAAAAAAAAAAAAAAAAAAAAAAAATTATTATAACCGAATTTTGGGATAACTCTAAAAAAATGTGCCCGGATATTCCGATTGCCTAGGGGCTCCCATAAGGTTTTTTTTTCCGGCTCCACTGCTCCTGCCGGTTTATCCGATCCCATTCCTCCTTCCACTTTACAGCGCTATAGGATTAACTCCATTTCTCCCAGCGTTCCGCTTGACCGGTGTTGCGGCGAGGAGTGGCCTACGTCCTTCACCATTACGTCACTACGGTCATTTCCCCCCCCCCCCCCCCGCCCTCCTACCTAACGTTTCTACACCTGTACTTATCACATGTCCCTAAACGAGTACAGTTCCACCAACAGTAATGTTAAGTGTGAGCAGAATTTGGGGTGACTAGATCTGGTGGACTAACCATTTGGACCAGGGTAGAGGGTTTCTTGTCGACCACCCTTGTATCATTTTGAGCAGGGTAGAAAGTCTTGTAGCGACCACCCCTCTGTCGTTTTGAGCAGGGTAGAAAGTCTTGTAGCGACCACCCCTCTGTCATTTTGAGCAGGGTAGAAAGTCTTGTAGCGACCACCCCTCTGTCATTTTGAGCAGGGTAGAAAGTCTTGTAGTGACCACCCCTATGTCATTTTGAGCAGGGTAGAAAGTCTTGTAACGACCACCCTTCTGTTATTTTGAGCAGGGTAGAAAGTCTTGTAGCGACCACCCCTCTGTTATTTTGAGCAGGGTAGAAAGTCTTGTAGCGACAAGCTGGACACCCCCCCTCAACCCCCCACCCCCCATCAGCTTTTTAACAATGGCAGATCATCACTCAGTTATGTTATTAAAAGTGAACAAATATATAAGTACCTTTTTTTCAATTTCTGATAACATCTAGCAAAATGGGCTCTCATTGAGGACAATTTAAAACACATGTAGAACTATTAAAAACTTACTCATCATTAAAAAGGTCATATATAATTTGTTATGAAATTTGCTTAAATTCTTGCATATTGGGCGATTATTAATTTTAGTAACTAAACACATTTTTTTTTCAAGAAAAAAAAAGCCGCAGCAATTTGTTTTATTTTTGTTGTTGTCCTGTTAAAGTTATTTTCAACAAACACAGTATGCTCTTAACTAGGTCATGCGGTCGTGAAACTGTACATAAAAAATTTTTTTACCAGAGGATAATAAGAATTTCTGGTATCAATTAAAGCAGACAATTAATGCCAGACAAAGTTAATCTATTAAAGTTGTTATGACAAATCAATGTCAAGATTGTGGTTGGATGTGAAAAAGTAATCAGAAGTAAAGCCTAAAAAAGTTTTGTTTTGTGCGTTTACAAATGGCATGACATAAGTTTTAAATTACTGAATGAAAAAAAACAAACAGCGTGTAAGCTTTAGTTTTACTATTGTTGAAGAGTAAAGCTACTCAGATGAAGTAAGAAACAAACAACAATTTCATCCTGGTCAACGTATTGATTGCCAGAAGAACCCACCGCCCCCCCCCCCCTCCTTACACACACACACACACACACACACATATATATATATATATATATATATATATATATATATATATATATATATATATATATATATATATTATATATTATATATATATATAAATATATATATATATACATACACACACACACACACACACATATATATATATATATATATATATATATATATATATATATATATATATATATATATATATATATATATATATATATATATATATACATATATACTTTAACCAGCGTCAGCGTGTTGGTTTTGGTGTTGGTGTTGGTGTTGGTGATGTTGTTAATATTGTTGTTGGTGGTGGTGGTAGTGTTGGTGTTGATTTTGGTTTTGGTGTTGGTGTTGGTGGTGTTGGTGTTGTTGTTGTAGTGTTGGTGTTGGTGGTGGTGGTGGTGTCGGTGTTGATGTTGATTGTGTTGGTGTTGGTGTTGTATTTGTTGTTTTTGATGCTGTTGTTGTAAGGTAGGTCACTCACTCAATTGCTAGTTTGAATATGTGTTGTTATTATAACTCATTTGCCCGTGTGTTGTTGTTGTTTTAAATATTTCTTCCATGTTTTTAATTCATTTAATTCATAATGTCCAAATGTCTGTTTTGTCTTGGGTGGAGAAAGGCTATGGAAGCACATCTAGAATTAAAAGCAGGTTTGAAATCGGAGTCCACGGGCGTATGGAACAGAACATGTTGACACGTAATGCCTAATTGTGTAGGAAGAGACTGCATCCAAAATTATAATTAAGAACGAAGAATAAAAAAAACCGGGAGTGATCTCCCCTAAACTTTCTCGAATATTCTTATACAACTTGGAATGTAGACATGATTTTTAATTACTTAAACTTTTAAAAATAGAATAGAATCTCATAGAAAAAAACATTGCGCACCAAACAAACGCCGAAACAAAATGTGCATAATAGTGCGCAATATTATTAGTACTTTATAAATTTACTTGCGTTTTTTGAGAAATCGGAAATAGCGTAAATTAGTACTTCCGGTAAACGACAATTACTCAAAATTTGAAAGAAGGTAGAGAATTAGATCTATTACTTACATGTGAAATTTCATTTATCTATCTGAAATAGTACTCAAGTTATAGGCTTTTGAAAAATTCAAAGTAGAAAAAGTACCACTTCCAGTTATCGAAAATCGTTAAAAAGTTGATACGGATCTACGATTTTTGATAAAATACTTATATATGAAATTTCATCAACCTAGCTGTAACGGTACTCAAGTTATCGTGTTTACACACAGACACACACACAGACAGACAGACACACAGACATACGGACAAGATTGCAAAATTATGTTTTTCCGTATCAGTGAGGTGTAAAACGTCGAGATTTGCAAAAATCTCGATTTTTTTTTTTGCACGATTACAAGACTTTCTCTATACTTCGTATATACGAGAAAGTAAAAAAAATGGGTGCCACACCATTTAAATCACGGGTGGTCTATCATTTAAATCATGTGGGCCGCACATTCAAGGGAGGCCACTCTCTTATTTATAAACAGAAAACGTGTCAGTTTTTTTTTTAACCCTGGTGTCATTTATAATTAGAATTTTTAAAATAATTTTTATTTTACTAATTCACATAATATGCCTAGTTGCTTGTAAATTTTAACTACAGTGACGTATATTAAATATTTGTAATTATTTTTACTTTCTGTTACCTTATTCAATATACCTTTTATCAACCCACAAATATGAAGACAGCGTTTTGAAATTCATTACTCGTAGCATAAAGTGACAGATTAATTTTTCGCTTTGCTAATTACAAAGCACAGTAAACTAAGCAGTAAAAAAAAAAAAAACTGACCTAAGCAGTCTTGAGAAACCGAGTTTGCACACCTTATTTTAGTCTAGTTCTTATGCCATTTTATTTTCTCCCTTTGATTATTATATATGATATTGATGTTCATGTCCTTGATGCTATTTAAAACTATCAAATAAATTATTATTACTGATTTAAATGTTTAAAACAATTGAATTAATTTAAAAAAAAAAAAAAAACTGAGGACTGTATAGATATATATGTTTGAAAGGGAAGAGTGTTTGCTTTGATGTGTCTCATTGTAATAACATAACTTTTCCGATTGCTTAAAATTTGTATCATTTAAATTCCCTGTAATCCCAAATTTATTTCAGCTCTACTTAAAAACCCAAATTCCACCCCCCCCCCCCCCCCCCCTCACCCACCACGCCGCGGCAACAACAAAAAAAATCCCTTGAATCATCATTTTATTACACATTTGCATTTTCAGGTTGTTTTTTCTTTTTTTTTTTTTTTTAATTTCTTTTTATATTTAGACGTTTTGTATTAGATCTATGTATAAGTAACCATCTTAAATTAATGAAAGTAGGCTACAAGTAAGAAAGAAAAATTACTATTGTAAATCTGTATCAGTCCTCACAAGCCGATGATGAAAACTGTAATACTAAAGCGAACACACAACTGACGCTGTAAATTACATGTCTGAAGCGGGAAAAAAGAAAAAGAGAAAAAAAAATACTAATTACAAAACAATCACATGGAACAAAATATTAAAACTTACAATTATAAACACGATGACAGTTACCTCGATCTATATATATATATATATAACCTAATTTACAGTTGCGAATAAAATCTGCAAAAATTAATTTGACAAAATTCATGAAAACAAAATTACGCCGTGAGAAAATTTAAGGTGGGCGAAAGTAAGGTGGGCGGAAATAAAGTGGGCGGAAGTAAGGTGGGCGGAAATAAAGTGGGCGGAAGTAAAGTGGGCGGAAGTAAAGTGGGCGGAAGTAAGGTGGGCGGTAGTAAAGTGGGCGGAAGTAAGGTGGGCGGAAGTAAAGTGGGCGGAAGTAAAGTGGGCGGAAGTAAAGTGGGCGGAAGTAAAGTGGGCGGAAGTAAAGTGGGCGGAAGTAAAGTGGGCGGAAGTAAAGTGGGCGGAAGTAAAGTGGGCGGAAGTAACGTGGGCGGAAGTAAAGTGGGCGGAAGTAAAGTGGGCGGAAGTAAAGTGGGCGGAAGTAAAGTGGGCGGAAGTAAAGTGGGCGGAAGTAAAGTGGGCGGAAGTAAAGTGGGCGGAAGTAAAGTGGGCGGAAGTAAAGTGGGCGGAAGTAAAGTGGGCGGAAGTAAAGTGGGCGGAAGTAAGGTGGGCGGTAGTAAAGTGGGCGGAAGTAAGGTGGGCGGAAGTAAAGTGGGCGGAAGTAAAGTGGGCGGAAGTAAAGTGGGCGGAAGTAAAGTGGGCGGAAATAAAGTGGGCGGAAGTAAAGTGGGCGGAAGTAAAGTGGGCGGAAGTAAAGTGGGCGGAAGTAAAGTGGGCGGAAGTAAAGTGGGCGGAAGTAACGTGGGCGGAAGTAAAGTGGGCGGAAGTAAAGTGGGCGGAAGTAAAGTGGGCGGAAGTAAAGTGGGCGGAAGTAAAGTGGGCGGAAGTAAAGTGGGCGGAAGTAACGTGGGCGGAAGTAAAGTGGGCGGAAGTAAAGTGGGCGGAAGTAACGTGGGCGAAAGTAAAGTGGGCGGAAGTAAAGTGGGTGGAAGTAAAGTGGGCGGAAATAACGTGGTCGAAAGTAAAGTGGGCGGAAGTAAGGTGGGCGGAAGTAAAGTGGGCGGACGTAAAGTGGGCGGAAGTAAAGTGGGCGGTATAATGTTGTGCGACAGGGTCTGTGGGTTGAAACTCTGACAAACTGTTCTGTTTGTTTAGTTTTTCTGCTGTAGGCGTTCTCTGCAAAAGTTTGATTTTAAAGGGCGGGGATGGTGGGGGTAAAGATTGTTGTGGCGACAACCCCTACTTTATTTGGACCAGGATGTGGAGTCTTATGGTTACACCTCCCTCATTTCTACAGGTTTAGGGAGTCTTGACCACCCCTCCCACATTTGGACAAGGGTAGGGAGACTTGACCACCCCTCCCACATTTGGACAAGGGTAGGGAGTCTTGACCACCCCTCCCACATTTGGACAAGGGTAGGGAGACTTGACCACCCCTCCCACATTTGGACAAGGGTAGGGAGTCTTGACCACCCCTCCCACATTTCTACAGGGTAGGGAAACTTGACCACCCCTCCCATATTTGGACAAGGGTAGGGAGACTTGACCACCCCTCCCTCATTTGGAGCAGCGTTTTGTACAGTGAGCTCTGTTTACTCGATGTGGAATCGTTACCAGGCATCTGTATACACGTTTCTCATTTCTAGATTTGCAGGCGTTAAATTAAATAAATAAATAAAACCGCACTTTAAAAACTCAAACTGCCAATAATTATTGCAGACAAGATTAGCCAGTTTTTAATTAGAAATCTCCTGCCGCGTAAAAAAAATTTGACAAAATCTGGCAGCCGCTGAATGACGTCACTGGATCCCGCCCCTCAACCCCCCATACGCACCCCTCCACCCCAGTATTGAAAATTGATATTAAATCTCAGAATAATGAGCTCATAAAACACACATTCAGTCCACTCACCCTTCCCCAAGTTACAAAAACAAATCAACAATTACATCGCAATAATAATTACCACACGCGAAAAAAAAAAAAAACCCATGTAATAACTCTATACAATGGCAGTTAAACCTTGATGTAATAACTCGCGTATTTATTGCTTGGCTAAATACGGCTTTTGCATGGCAAATGTTTATTGCTTTTCCTGAATACTCGGGCTTATGGGTTGAATAAGTTAAGCTCATTCTGCGGCTGTTCAATTGAATACGTTCGGCTGACTTCTCAATACTACAGCTTTAAGGCTGAATGCTCGCAGATCTGCAGATCTTTTTTTCATTTACAAACTGTATAAACATGGCTTGTCTATACAAAAGAAATAAAAAATAAACCTCATCTTGTGTAGCACTATCAAAGTTCCCCTGTCCAGCTCTAGAGTACCTCCAGAGGCGGCGCTACCTATAAGGCGAACTAGGCGGTCGCCCCTAGGGCGCCATCCCTAAGGGGGCGCAAAATGTTTAATCGCTGTCATTAAAAAGTAACTAATGATTAAAAACTTGTATAAAGGAGTAGCGATCTATTGGTAGAACCCATGAGGGACTATCAATTTTGCACCCCCACCACAAAATTAGGTCTATATAGGCCTATATTTATTCGCGATGGTGAAAATGAAATCCCGAATCCGTATTTTGGAAAAGTCGGGGCGCTTTTTACCAGTCACTTTGCCTTTTCACTACAAGCTTTTATTACACTCACTTTCTCTGTCTGGTTGTCGTAGTCTGTCTGTCTAGATCGGAACGCCGGAGCGAAAATTCGTACACTTCTAACTAACAGATACGGTTCATAATTGGAACGTGGGTCAAGACATGAAGACAATGCATCGTGACATTCAATTTGACTTAATTAGTCGCCTAATTAATTTTTATGAATTAATTAAAATTTGGACCGAATTAGTTGGCAGTTCTATCCACACGCGTCATGACGGCCGTGTTGGGTGCTCAGCGAGGGAGGGCTCTACGTCAAAAGCGCGTCATCACGTTCAATCGGCGCGCGAAGTCGGGTCAGCAGTCTATTTCTTTACCACTAGACTACGCCATCCCATAATATTTGACTAAACTTTAGCTATAAACTTGACAATGGTTTTTAGTCATGTAACTATTGTAAATAAAACATGTAAAGTACTGGAAAAAAAAATAATAAAAAAACGTTTTAATAACAAGCTTTTATGTAATAATGCACTAAAAAGTAGAAAATAAATTATACACTACTATTTAAAAAACTATAAAGAAAAGCGAGGGTCTCTTCCTAAATATTAGTAAGGGTACCCAATTTGGATACCCTTACTAATATTTAGGAAGAGACCCACGCTTTTCTTTATAGTAATTTAAATAGTAGTGTCTAATATTTAGGAAGAGACCCACGCTTTTCTTTATAGTTATTTAAATAGTAGTGTATAATTTATTTTCTACTTTTTAGTGCATTATTACATAAAAGCTTGTTATTAAAACGTTTTTTTATTATTTTTTTTAATTTGGTGTCACACAAAATTGATGTAGAAAACGATTGAATAAGTTCGTTATTTAAATTTCAAACATTTCAAACGGTTATTTAATTTTAATAGGGCTTATAAGTCTCGTTTTCTATGACTTTGAATTAGAAATATGTCCTGGTGTATAAAGTAGTAACAGGGTCTCAAAAAGATGGGAATCAAGAAACTTTGGAGGCTGTCGACGAAACAATAAATGATATTCTTCAAGATAACACTAGTTCAGAAAACATAACGAAACCGCTAAAGAAAATTAAAAGCTCACAAAGTATATCAGCAACAAAGGTATCGGGTCAACTGTCATATAGTCAAGCAATCAGTTCAAGTAAAAATCAATTACCTACAGTAAAGCCACCTCAAAGGGTCGTGACCAGGGCCCAACGGGATAGCAAACCAGCGGCTGGAAAGTTTAGCGTTAAAAGACCACCACCATCCAGCCCTCCAGAAACAGATGTTCGAAAGAAAACCCCAAATAATTCATGCTAACTCTGGCAACATTGAACATCAGGGGGGCTAGGGACAAGCACATTATATAAACAACATAATAAATAAACACAATATTGACATCCTACTTTTACAGGAAACTAACATTTGAACTACAGAAGAAGCAAATACACTAGATGCATAATTAATATCGACAGTCTGAAGCTAAACATCACTCGATCAGCCCTCAAGTAAATTAACATTAGAACAGTCTTCTGTTTCCCAGGTTTTTAAAAGTGCACAACCTGAATGGTAGAAAGAGATACACACCTCACCCCCCCCCCCCCCCACACACACACACACACACTTCCCCCCACAAACCGGACTGGCGGATTTTTCAAGGTAGCGTGACCTCTTTGCCAAGGGTCAATTTTATGTCATGGAAAGTTTTGGAATGATGGATCAGTATGTGTACTGCAGAGACACTTCTCCCAAGGTCGTTTCTATTTCTGTCCATGGGCGGCTACAATGTGAACTTTTGACTCCTCAGCTAAGGACAAAGCACAGTAAACTAAGCAGTCAAGAGAAACCTAGTTTGCACACCTTATTTTAGTCTAGTTCTTATGCCATTTTATTTTCTCCATTTGATTATTATATATGCAATTGATGTTCATGTCTTTGATGCTGTGTAAAATCTATAAAATAAATTATTATTACTGATTTAAATGTTTAAAACAATTGAATTAATAAAACAAAAAAATAATAAAAAGGAAAAAAAACTAATTGAGGACTGTATAGATATAGATGTTTGAAAGGGAAGAGTGTTTGCTTTTACGTGTCTCATTGTAATAACATAACTTTTCCGATTACTTAAAATTTGTATCATTTTAATGATCTGTAATCCCAAATTCATTTCAGCTCTACTTTAAAAAAAAAACAAATTCCCCCCCCCCCCCCCCCCCTCGTCCCCTCAGCCCACCACGCCGAGAAAAAAAAAATCCCTTGAATCATCATTTAATTTTAATTACACATTTGCATTTTCAGTTTCAGGTTGGTTTTTAATTTTTAATTTTTCTTTATATTTAGACGTTTTGTATTACATCTATGTATATGTAAACCATCTTAAATGAATGAAAGCAGGCTACAAGTAAGAAAGAAATATTACTATTGTAATATATTGTAATATATTGTATTACTATTTCGTTTTCATTTGATGTTCGAAATTATGTAAGAATTTGATGTTGATGTACTTGTTTTAAATTGCAAATAAAAGTATTTAAAAAAAAAAAATAATAAAAAAAAAAAAAAAAAAGCCCCTTAATGTAAGGGATCTAAAATTTTATAAACCTATAATACTAGGATTTATCATTAAATATGATTTTGTCTTCTTAGTTGAATGAAAACATGTTATAATAACGCTACTGCTTTTAAACTTTCAAACAAAACCTACAGTTATGTATTAAATAGGTAAAATATACTGTTTTTACAACGTTTCATAGCTAATATAAAACATTTTAATATAATTATTACGTAATGAAATTTAGAGCGTTTTATTGTGAATTTTAAGAATGTCTTAGTTACACTTGGTTAATTTAGTTATTCTTGTGAAAGTTATTGTTTCCCTTGAAGGAAATTTTGGTATTTGGATTTTCACATGGGAGATAATTCGTTTGTTCAACTTGAAATTAATTTCAAATTCCTGCACCTTAGGTTGACCGCTTACATATAAATACAACTTTAAGTTATTATTTGCCATTGTAAAAATTATATAGAGCTTAAGTTCTAAACAAAAATGTTTAGTAGGTTATTTTAGCATCATCAACTTGATAAACAAATATATCAGTAGCCGTTATAGATTGCAAAAGTCGTAAATTAAACATCTAATTAATTGTCTTTTCATATTTTTACCATCTCTTAAAGGATTCATATATAACAATTTTAGGCTGGAATCTATATTATTTATAACCTTTTATCTTCATAAACCAAAAAATCGTTACATAAGCACACAATATAGACATTTTACAATTATAACTAAAGACAGTCAAGCTTAAAACAGGTAAGTTCCGTTTTGGAACTCACTTTGGGAGGACTGCAGAGAGCCCAACATAACAAGAACATTTTTATTTGATTCAGTGGGCTTTTTTCCAGACTTTATTCTCCCGTGAAGGGGGGGGGGGGAAGCACTTAGCAACAATTTCAATAAAATATGATTAAGCTTGCAAACTGGAATAGAGACGGCGGAGGCAAGTAAAATTTGACTTTGATGTCTACTTATAACGTGTATGCAATTGATAATAAATTAATATGTCACTTTTAATTGATTGTTTTCTTATAATATCTTGTACATATGTTTTAGTAATTAATTTGTGTGAAAGTGGGAGTTTTAATAAGTTTTGCCTAGGGCGCTAACTAACCTGGCGCCGGCACTGCATACCTCCCCTTTTGAAGCACTATCAAACATTATATGTGTAGCATTAGCAAATGTTTTTTTTTTTTGTTTTTTTTTCGTCAGCAAGTAAAAAGCTATGTCTCCTACGTCATATGAAAGATCCTTGACCTTTTATCTAACTCCATCCCTTTCACCCCACCCACTTCCATCACGAAACAACACTTAATGGCACCAGCTTCTATATTCAGAATCTAACCCCCTGCCCCCCACCACCCTAATAGACAAGTATCAGACCCAGGGACTATAGCATGTCCTAGGTCACAAATGTCACGGGCATAAATATTGCATCGGGCATTTGCTGACATTTATATGACTTAATCAGCTGGGTGACGGCTAATTTATGACCGACCGTGGTGTTATAGAAATAAATGAAAATAACTGACCCGGACAAATGTTTGCCGTTGGTGGAGTGTATTCTGCGAGCTTTTACAAAGTCACAATGCCCGTTGGTGTGCTTGTAATCAGGGGCTATAACTCCGTTGTTTTAATATATTTGAAATGCAGGGATTTTTTTTCATTTTCTTGCATTGTCATCGGACACGAATCTACGTAGATTCGTGTCCGATGACAATGCAAGAAAATTGCATTTTAATCTAATTATGAATTAAATTAGTCATTAACAATTAATTGAAAGATTAATTTAAATGGCACAAGCTATGAGAATATGCCAGCAACAAGACGAAGAATCTTGTATTACAAACACCTGTTTCCAGCCGCTAATCCTTGGGATTACCTGGGATTTATATACCTCAGGGTGATTGGCCACAGTTTGGTGGGGGTGAGGTGTTTTTTGAAGAGGGGGCGGCTAATAGACCCGGGTACCAAATTCGCCAATTTCAATCAGTTTCTTTCAAAAAAAATCATAATTTGAACAAAAGAAGGAAACTTTTAAAAAATCATAAAATCGAATAAAATTAAATAAATTTAAAGTATTTTATGGTAACTATTATCATATAATATGTTATTTGTAAAAATATTTATGTAAAAATTGTAAAAGTGGTGTACTGATTAAGCCTTTAATCTCACAATGTAACATACTGATTGTTATGATCATGGCATTTGCCTCCTGTAAGCACTATTATGAAATGTTGATTAGTGTTAATGGCGAAGGTACTAACATAGCAGCTCTGTACTGACTAACACCAATACATAATACTAAACATTCAAATGCATGATATTATTATGATAAAACTATAGGCACATGTGTATTTTATAACCCAGGCTATACATTTTGTTTGTTTTTTTTATTTCTAGATTTCTTTAGCGATCTGCGATGTGACCACCTTGTCAGTAAAGGCCGAGCGTTTTTCTACAGAGGTTGTTGTCGCAGTACCCGGTGTGGTGTGAGAAGTTAAACAACAGGTTCGCTGTACCCGGGCGCAACAGGTTGTATCCCAACAGACAGGTTTACTGTACCCGATGTAACAGGTTGTATACTGTCTTAGACCAGTAAGACAGGTTCACTGTACCGGAGGCTTGTAAGCCGTACTCCATCATAGACTAAGTGTATATAAAACTTCAGTCAAGACCGAAACAGTACCGAGACCCTAGAGTAGCACTGTCACCTTACCAAATATCTGAATCCAGCTAGGTCGAACAGCCCTTTCATCGTACCATTGACCAAGACCAGCAGATTCTATGTAACCTACAAGCGTCATCTACCAGAACCCTTCATCAATGTTCTTCACCATTCACAACCTTTCAAATCTCATCCAAGCAGTCACCCCAAACGGCAGTAAAACGTGAAGCTTTTCCATTCTCACCAGTCGTCCAAGGCATCAGTAAAACGTGAAGCCCTTCCATTCCCAGCTTACCAGAAAAACGTGAAGCCCTTAAAGCCCCGCCTCACCAGTTGTCCAGAACATCAGCATAACGTGAAGCCCTTCCATTCCTAGCTCACCAGAACGCCCCAGTAATGAGTCTGCACGCCTGTCTCATCAAGTCGAGAAAGTCTTGCTTCCAGAAACATTAGCACCTTGCACCCTCAGCAGACTCACGAGATGATGCCCCAGTAGCTCACTCCCTCTGGACTAGCTCCAGATGAAGAGGGTTCCAAGTTAGTTTACCTGGGGATACACAATTCCGAGGACTTCACCTGGATAGAAGCAGTACTAGTCACGTGACAGGAGTTCAGGTGATTTTTTTTTCTCAGTATATTTACTTTAAAAAAATATATTTTTAGTATATACTTCATGTGCTTTGTTTTTTCTTGTTTTTTTCTTCTCTATCCCCCTCGCCATATTGACTCCCCATGCAATGGGCACGAGAACCGAGCCTAATAGCCCCATTGGTGGTTATTGTCGTCATCTCCCGCCTAGGCAACCCTTACTATTATCTGTATCTCCAAGCATTTTCTACAGGATATTCCTCTTCTTCTTCTTCGTTCATAAATTTAGTGTTGGAAGGGAACCTACCTCCAACACAATTAAGTATACGTGTCAACTGGTTATGCGCCATTATGACTCTGATTTCAGTCTGCTTTTCTTTTTGGATTTGCTTCCATAGCCTTTGTTCAACCAAGAGCAAACTACAAGGCAGCAGTTGTTTGAGTTGTCTCTCCCCCAGCTAACGAGCCTCATCTGCCCGAGGGTTCGAACTCGAGACTTTTCGGTTTAGCAACCATGAGCTTTACCGACTCGACCACGCCGACCAATGGACATTTTTTTTATCTACCTATTTCCTTCCTATCCATTTGACTTCTATTCCACCCCTTGCCTAGATACATTGTTTGGGCCTTTCGGGGATGTGCCGTAACCAGCCAAAATTCTTTTCTAATACTTGTTTTTTGAACTCATGTTTTTTCTACCCCACACACAAAGGCGTGTATTTGATTTCAGACTGGCCAATTTGTTTTTTAAAACTGTAATAAAAGTGTTTTATCTAGATTATCTAGATATTTACTATATCATATATATATAGGTGTATATATATATATATATATATATATATATATATATATATATATATATATATATATATATATATATATATGTATGTATGTATATATATATATGTATATATACATACATATATATATATATATATATATATATATATATATATATATATATATATATATATATATATATATATATATATATTGAAATATGAAGGGCTAGATAAATAAAGATTGTGTTCCGCTTTTCAGTTCACCCATGGCTGTGTGTTAGGACCTAGATAAACCCAACCTTCCAACCCACCAGACACCAGACCCAACATGTCTGCAGCCGACATGCTCACCACCACCCTCTCCTCCGTCGTCAACAAGCTCGTCTTCATTGTCAACGGCGCCGCCAACGACACCTCCGAGCAGCGCAGCTACGAGAACGTCTTCGACAAGTCCCTGCTCGTCCCCGGGGATGGGCTCCTCACCACCCAGGAGTCGCCGCTCTCCGACATCCTCCCCGACAACAAACCCCCGGACGACACGCACTCCGAGGGGGAGGGGATCGCGGTCATGACCATGCTGATCGGGTTCAGCCTTTTCGGTTGCCTCGGCAACGTGCTTGTGCTTTATGTTTTCTCGAAGAAAAGCGACAAGGTCTCCTCGACCATCTTCATCCTCGCCTTAGCCTGGACCGATTTCTTCGTCTGCCTGTTCCTCATGCCCTACACCGTGGCGCTGGTGTACGTCAGGGACCGGCTCAGCTACGATTTCTTCTGTAAGGCGTTTCATTTTATCAACACCAGCAATGTTCCGTTGTCGGCCTTTCTGATGGTAGCCATCGCTGTTGACAGGTGAGGCGAGTTGCTTCCCTTTTATTTGGATCTTTATGACAGTAGTTGCTTCCCCTTACATTATGGTCTCTATGAGAAGAGTTGTTACCCTTTTATTTTATTCTTTATGAGACGAGTTGTTTCCCTTACACTCTGTTATTTATGAAACGAGTTGCTTCCCATTAGTTTCTGCTCTGTATAAAAAAATATCCCTGAAATTTCATGTCTAAAATCCTGTTAAAATCGTTGTTTTTCATTAAATTGAATGTTTAAAATGATTTTTAAATATTAATTTGGAGTTAACGTTTAATATTTAATTTCATGTTAAAATCGTTATCCACCATTAAAGTTTAATACTTAAATTAATATTTTTAAAAAGATTATCTTTCACTGAAGTTTAGTATCTAGAATGCGTTTATTTTGTAATTTATAGTAATCTCTTGCAAAATTTTTATTGATAAAGCTTTATTGTTCATCAAATATTGAATATCTATAAAAAAATTTTTTTAAAAAAAACACGTTTGCAAAATTCATTGCTATCGAGATTTAATATTTATTATTGTATTTAGAGTGGGGGTTACCATTTTGTATTGAACACTTATTAAAACAGGTAGTATCGCGATCTCATACACAACTAATTGATGACTAATGAGTATCAGGTCAGAAAAATTAGACGTTGTATTAAGTTCTCAGCTAGAAGAAAAGAAGTTGGCTGAAGTTGTAATCCAGAGGCCATATTTCGAATTACTTTTGTTGACACGTAGAAATGTATTTACAATATTGATATTTTTAACAATTGGTTAATAATTAAAGTGAATTTCAAAGTATTAGATGTTTGCCAAGAGACTTAAAATTTAAAATAAATAAAAGATTTTTTTTTACGTTAAATGAAGCCCCTTTTAATATTAAAATTAAGGATAAAAAGAAGAAAGCTGCTTATATTTAATTTTACAATAAAATGTTTTAGCTACCTATTCACAATTTCTTATTCCTTGATACAAAATATAAACTACGCCAAAAAAATAATCAAGTTCTAAGGCCGATTTTAACTCCATGACGTTTCTACCTCAATCAGTCCTCTGACTTAGGTTCCTATGAGATACACTGTCTGGTAATTTTCCCGGGTTTCAAACTACTGACGACTGCTCACAATGTTCCCACTAAACACGTCATCGACTTGTATAGATTCCCGCACTTTACAAAAGCCACAACCAAATTACATTTTAGAAGAATATAGCCTCCAATAGACGTGATTCTGTTGATAATAACATTACTGCCTCGTGTGTTTAGACGTGGTCTGCTGGTGTGTTTAGTCAGGTGTGTTTAGTCAGGTGGGTTTAGTCAGGTGGGTTTAGTCTGGTGGGTTTAGTCTGGTGAGTTTAGACGTGGTCAGGTGTGTTTAGACGTGGTCAGGTAGTTTAGACGTGTGTGTTTAATCAGGTGTGTTTAGTCAGGTGGGTTTAGTCTGGTGTGTTTAGACGCGGTCAGAACAGAATAAAACACCACGAGAAACTGATGTTCGTGTTTTTATACATAGTTGTTCGCAATCTATCTCTCTTCCTCTCTGTCTCTTCCTCTCTCCTCTTTCTCCTCTATCTGTCACCTCTTAACTTTCTCTCCCTTTATTCTCTTAACTTCTCTTTCTCTCTTTCCCCGTCTCACTTACTCCCTCCTCTCTCTCCCTCCCCCTCTCTCCTCTCTTTCTCTCTCTCCTACACTCTTTCACTAGCTCTCTCTCTGTCTCTTTATCTCTCTAACCCTCGCTCTATTAGTCAAGCATAACATAGCCACAACACTTTAAACCTGTTAGGTTTCTATTTACGGAAGTAAAAAACTGTAATAGAAATAACATTCACTTTTAAAATAAATTACTTCCCTTTAGCTTACTCTCTACCAAAATAGTTCGTTAGTTGCTGGTGAATCTTGAGTCTACTGCTAAAAATACAACTTGAAATATGAGTAGGCTGTTATTAGGGGCTTCTTCGTGCGAGGGGACACAATTTGTTTTAGAGAGTATTGTATTTCTCTTGCTATTTAATATTATCCTAAGGTTCAAGTTACTTTGTTTTTAACTAAATCTAGCACAAACAAGTGTTTAAAATCACAATTGTGTAAAGTCATTATCTTAACTACATAATAATTTTTTTGCGTTCTTTTTGCGATAAAATGGACCAATAGTAAATATAGATTGTATAAATTGTAACAGCACTATTGCGTATCTGATATTGTATCTGCTTAATAAAGAGACATTAAATCCGACACAACGCACTTTTGTCTCATAAACAGCTTCTAAATAAGGTCAGATTTAAAATGAATTTTTTTAAAAAGCGTCAACGCTTCAACGTTTCGTTAGCAAAAACGAGTCCGCTAAACCGCCTATCAGAATATGTCTTTGTTTATTCAGTGTCCTTTCAGCCGACGACAGATAGCATTAACGCCCTTGTAAAAGCTTCAATGTTTAATGCGCGTTAAGGAATTATAAAAGGCTTCTTTGACCCGTTTGTGAGTTGAACATTTGAATGTTGTTATAAAGGAAAATATGCTTTCGATTGATGTTTAGTTGATTAAATTAAAGAGCTGCGTTATAGTGGATGTTTATTGCTTAGGCAATAAAGATAGAACTTTGCTTGGTCTTTCAAGCTAAAAAAAATCGATTTTAGTTATGGCGACGTTATGGGGGACATGCTTTTGTGACAAAGTGTAGCGCCTATGTAATGGGTGACATGTTTTTGTGAAAAAGTTTGGGCGCCTATGTAATTAGGGACATGTTTTTGTGACAAAGTGTAGGCGCCTATGTAATTAGGGACATGTTTTTGTGAAAAAACAGAAAAGGTAGAACATGTAAAAATGACTAGAATATTTTAACGTTTTGTTTTAAGAAATTAAAATATGCTTCTTAAAAGATGAAATAATACATAGTATAAAACATGGATTTATTTCTTTAAGTGATGTATTATTTCTAACACCAAAATCACATTTTAAACAGAAACTAGCAGTTAATGCTTTTTTTTTTTACATTTAAACCTGCAACCATTTATAGAATAATTGCGTTTGTTGTTTTTTAAACGAAAATGCATAGCTTTAAAAAAATGCAACGAATTCAATCAGGAGTAGTAAAAAAAACATTGGGCAATTTAATTTATTGATTTTTGAGTTCGTAATAGTTCGTGGTTAAAAATGCACAAAACTGGTGGTCTAGTGGGTTTTCTTGAAAAACTGTGACAGCAATTATTTATCTAATTTAAATTCTTGCCTTCACGGGTTTTCGCTCTTTTATTTAGTTAATTACTTAAATAACGGAATATTTTTAAAAACAATTATACCAGCGATGACCTAGTTTACGTGGTCCTTTGTACTCCTTGTGGAAAAGGGCATTAATCACTTTATTCCACTTCTTATTAACAAAAATAACTACATTTAACATTAGCGTCGATTGAAGGGGGTGGGGTAAGACCGCAAGACCGCATAACTGCCTTATTTGGAAAAAAAATATTTTTAGAAAAATACATTTTTTATAGGATGACAAGGCCCAGTATTGTCTGTATACCACATGTAAATGTTTATTTTTACAATCTTTAAATATGTGGTGACAATTCCCAAGATTGTCTGTATACCACATGTAAATGTATATTTTTACAGGGAAAACAAAGGGCTGTTACAGGGCTTGATTATCGATTAGGAGTCAAATGTGTTTAATCATTAAACCACCAGGGTTGGGGAAAAGGGGTTAGGTGGTTATAAAAGCTAACATCCCCACAGAATGTATGAAGCTTTCCATGTTAGATGTACCCTTTGAGCAGTGGTTCTTAACCAGGGTTCGATCGAACCCCGGGGTGAGTCAGCCTCAGGGTTCGGCTACGGTCAAGACACACACCCGACTCATATCATTTATGATAAGATAATTTCAGTGCGGACCAAAGAACTATTAAGAAGGGTTCGGTGAATGCGCATTTGAAAATTACGAGGTTCGGCACCTCAAAAAAGGTTAAGAACCACTACCTTAGAGAAAAGAGAGTAGACGGGGGAGGGGGGTGGGATGTGACATGAAAATTGTAATTTTAATACATTATGCAAAATATTTAACCATTTCAGCCACCATTTTATACTTTAGATTTATTTGTATATATAATGCTTTAGTTATATATTATGCTATATATGTAAATCTATAAAACCATGGAAACCTTGCAACCCATAATGTTTATCTTTCCGCAGTATTGAAGAATTTTATTTATGTTAGTGTAAGTTCCGATGGTATTTAAAAAACAAGAACACAACTGTTATATAGTCAAAAACAAAACAAAACAAAAAAAAACAAAAAAAATGTTAAATAGTGTGCTTGATCATGCATCGATCCAAATGTTGTGTTGTAGAACTAAGTTCATCAAACAGCGTTGACTCATGCGAGTATGTTTTGTTCCAGGTATTTCAGCATCTGCCACCCTTTTCTACATGTGGTGACACCCCGGAGAGCAAAGGTGGCCATTTCATGCTTGGTACTGTTGGCGTTCTCGCTAGGTAAGATGGTGTATGTGGTGGTGGTGGTGGTGGTGGTGTGGCTGGTTTACGTGGTTGTGGTTGAATGGGATAAAGTTATTTATTATGGTGTGGTGTGGTGTGGGGTTTTTTTTAATGTATTGTGTGGCTGTAGGGTGTATCTGTGTGGTGTTGCTGTAGGGTGTATCTGTGTGGTGTGGCTATAGGGTGTATCTGTGTGGTGTTGCTGTAGAATGTATCTGTGTGGTGTTGCTGTAGGGTGTATCTGTGTGGTGTGTAGAGTGTATCTGTGTGGTGTTGCTCTAGGGTGTATCTGTGTGGTGTTGCTCTAGGGTGTATCTGTGAGGTGTTGCTGTAGGGTGTATCTGTGTGGTGTTGCTGTAGGGTGTATCTGTGAGGTGTTGCTGTAGAGTGTATCTGTGAGGTGTTGCTGTAGAGTGTATCTGTGTGGTGTTGCTCTAGGGTGTATCTGTGTGGTGTTGCTCTAGGGTGTATCTGTGTGGTGTGGCTCTAAGGTGTTGCTGTGGGTTAAACCTCTGTTTTGTACTGCAACTGTGTAGTGTGGCTGTGTAGTGGCGTGGTGTGGTGTGTTGGCCTGGCGTGATGTGGTGGCGTGGTGTGGTGTGTTGGCCTGGCGTGATGTGGTGGCGTGGTGTGGTGTGTTGGCCTGGCGTGATGTGGTGGCGTGGTGTGGTGTGTTGGCCTGGCGTGATGTGGTGGCGTGTTGTAGCCGTGTGGTTTGGCAAAGTGGTTTTGCTGTACAGTGTACAATGTGGTTCGATTACCTCGCACTGCACAATGTGGTAACCGGATCTGACGTTGTTTGCAATACAGTGCGATTGTTGTGTTTTTGCGCCTCATTGTACAATGTAGGTTGCTAGATGTGGCTTTAGTGTGGCCATAGGTTTGTGATAACATATATATGATATTTCTAATTCTTCCAATACCTATTCAAACTGCTACCCAGAGTATAAACATCTCCAAACTCATCATAACCTCACAAAACATAATGCAAAACTATAAAAAAAAAATACACCAATGTGTCTAATAAACAGGTCGACTCTACTCCACCTGTTCTAAGAGTAACTCCGATACTTTAACAACCCACACCAGAATCGATTAGCCTCTAAATCTCGAACATGTAACCCGAACCTCGCTATAAAGACGACCAAGTGAATCTTATCTTAGGAAAACGACACACTAAATCCCCAATTACCTGGCTAAAGTATCGATAACGTCGTTCGTACGACACTGAGCAAGTCACTAGATAATCCCTCGCAGTAACCTCAGTCACCAGTGGTCCATTACGAGCGTATTATGAGTAACTAAGGGCATATTGATTGTATCGTTATCCTGCTGAGTTTTATAGACTTCAAACACCTTAGGTGACTTCATACACCTTGGGTGAATTTATACACCTATGGTGACATCATACATCTTAGTTGACTTTATACCACCTTAAGTGACTTCATTCACCTTAATGGACTTTATACAACTTAGGTGACTTCATACCACTTTAGGTGACTTCATACACCTAATAGGTGAATGCATACACCTTAGGTGACTTCAAACACCTTAGGTGACTTCACCTTAGAGGACTTCATCCCACCATTAGTGACTTCATACACCTTATAGGTGAATTCATACACTTTAGGTGACTTCAAACACCTTAGATAACTTCATACACCTTAGGTCTTTTGATACCACCTTAGGCGACTCCATACACCTTTGGTGACTTCATACACTTTACATGACTTCAAACACCTTAGCTATGAGCATCATGTTAAAAGATCAACGTCTTCTTCAAAAAAATAGTCTAAAACCTCAAAACTAGACCATTATCGTGCCATTTTGTTAAACAAGACTCCCACATATTAAATTATTAAATAGGTATAATAGAAATTATCTCGTCCTGATAGTAATGCAGTATTATGTTAAACTTAAATACTTAGATACTTAAATTTTAAACACATACGTTAGTCGTCTTATGCTTGCATACCCCATCACAGACAGATAAACGTTACAAGACCAATAGACCAACAGACCAGACTAGACAATTATAGACATGCTAGACAACAACGTAACAAGAAACAGACCAGACTAGACAATTATAGACATGCCAGACGATAAAGGAACAAGAAACAGACCAGACTAGACAATTATAGACATGCCTGGCGATAAAGGAACAAGAAACAGACCAGACTAGACAAACTAAATGGACCAAATCAGATCGATCAAATCGGACGAACGAAAAAATCAGTCTGATTGAACTAGACAGGATAGGCCATACTAGACAGATATTCGCACCCTACTAGACAAGACATGTAAGTAGACAGACCAGACAGACAGAAAGACAGACCAGACATATAGGAAGACATACAAGACATATAGGAAGACAGACCAGACATACAGGAATACAGACACGACATAAAGGAAGGCAGACAAGACATAGAGGAAGACAGACAAGACATAGTAAAACATACCAGAAATATAGGAAAACAGACAGACCGCGACATATGGGAAGACAAACAGACCACGACATACAGCAAGACAGACCAGACATACAGAAAGACAGACCAGACATATAGGAAGACAGACCAGACATACAGAAAGACAGACCAGACATACAGAAAGACAGACCAGACATACAGAAAGACAGACCAGACATATAGGAAGACAGACCAGACATACAGAAAGACAGACCAGACATACAGAAAGACAGACCAGACATACAGAAAGACAGACCAGACATACAGAAAGACAGACCAGACATACAGAAAGACAGACCAGACTAGACTCGGTGATGTCTCATAAAAATGGCAAACAGACATGTGAGTCTATCTTGTCTTTTAAAACCTTATGTAAGACATTATCCCAACGATGATTCTTGACCCAACTATCCTAGGATACAGATCATGTTGAGCATATCCATCTCTTTGACCTACACATGCAACAGAACTTACATTACCATGTAATATATACCTTGCTTTACCTCGACGTCTGACAACAACCGGAACTAACTGATCGTGAGACTTCCGGTCTACCCCTTTACACTAGACTCTACCACCTCGACCACTCCGTAACAAGATATGTTTCAAAGGGTTCGAAACTCTGACGTCAGGTCTGAACCTGACGACCTAACACGCAAGACCAGACTATCGTGCTATCGGAGATTTTAACCACCGTCTTTAACTAATGATGGTGTAACTCAATAGCCCGATGGACAGGCCACGAACAGTGAAGATTAGAACATAATCGCCTTACTCGCGGAGATAATCTCGGATTAAGATTAAAATTAAGTTCTCTTTATAATGTTTTTTTCTTGAGATTTTGTTAACGAAATACAAGTTTAAAGACTTAATCTGATTTGAGTACTTTTAAAGAATGGTTGTTTAGCTTCGAAACCATCTGAAAACTTGAACACTTTTATCTAACAATTTTTTATTATGCATATTAATTTCGTTTTAAATGTAATGATTGTATCCAGGGGCGTAGCGAGGGGAGGGGGCGGGTGGTGCGGACCGCACCGGGTGACACCATTTTGGGGGGTGACACCAAGGCAAAAAATAGCAAAATATATAGAGAAAAACTTGAGGGGGGTGCAAATCGAAAGGTTGAGGGGGGGGGGGGGTGTAAATCGAAAATTTGAAAGTTTGTCCCCGGGAAGGGTCACCATTAAGTGACCGCACCATTTAGTGACACCATTAAGTGCCGCACCGGGTGACACCCGACCTCGCTACGCCACTGATTGTATCGTAGGCTTTATACATGAATACGTCTAATATATAACGGTGCTTTATTTGATCACACGCAGCTTATGATTACAATAATTAGCTAAGTTCATGTTATTTCAGCGGATTATCGTAGATTAAATGATGATATCGCATTGTACACAAGCAAACATCAGTTAAATGTAGGCTAAGCACGTGAATCTTAATGAGGGTTGTTTATTCATGTCTGAAAACACGATCATAACTCTTACATGTTGAAATTCTCTGTAACCTGCTATTTTAACGCATTCATTTTAACACATTCATTTTAACACATTCATTTCAACACATTCATTTTAACACATTCATCTTAACACATTCAACACACGAAACACGGACACCTCTAAGCTAAACTTGAACACACACAACTAACGAGTGCGGCATTTAAAACATAATAGCTTTAACAGGTGTAACTCGTACTATTGTTGAAGTGGGTGTCGGTTTGAACGCTCTACCGTTTGACCACACTGTCCCATCAAAGGGTATCAAAGCGTATAGTTTGGAAAAAAAAAGATGTGCATGATTAGTAAAGAAAAAAAATTTGTTGCGCGTTTCACTAAAGTAACACTCAATTTCATCAACTGTATAATCTATTTTAATTTTAAAATTTCACTTAACCATAATTTAACACATGTTATTTAACACCCCCCTTCCCCCCTCTTCTACAGGCTCCATTACGTCATGCCTGTTCTCCGTGTACCGGGCCAACTGCACGGACACTGCCCAGCTGGACACTTCCGGTTCCGATTACGTCACGGAGATAACGAGCACCATCGTCCCCCTCTACGAGCGAGACGGCAACCGGTCCTCAGAGGTGGCCTGTTCGAGCCTGGTGTACACGGGCAAGTGCGAGGAGAACCCGAACATCTTCTCCTACACCTTCCTGGACGCGTTCCAAAAGATCTACATCTCCTTCTACATCATCTCCCTGCTGTCCGTGTTCACGTTGTACTTCTTCATCTACCGCTCCGTCGTCAAGCGGCGGGCGTGGCGGCGCAAGCAGAAATCCTGGTCCCACTCCCCCATGACCGCCACCGGAACGAAACCCGACCAGGCGCCGCCCAAAACTCAATACTGTGCCCAAGATGCGGACGGGAACAACGGTGATGGTCAGGTGATCGAGTTGACCACGAAATCAAACCAACCCCATAATCTATCAAACGGCGAAAACGGCGACGCCACGAAAACAGCGCCTTCAGAAGCTGCCTTACCTCTGTCGAAAAGACCAACAGACATGCTCGTCGTCGCCAACACCGACGGCGAAGACAACGGAGTCGAAACATCCGCGCTCAGCTCAGCGGAGAAAAAAACCATACGAGAAAGACGGGATTTTAACTTTTTGGCCAACATCCGAACAGCCATTATGCTGTTCGTTGTGGCCGTCGTTTTCATAATTAGCTTCCTGCCCGCGTGGCTAATGGCCACGCGACTAATTAGCTACCACATCATTATCTTCTACACACATTTCATCTACAACGTCGTCAACCCTGTCATCTACGCTTTCATGAACCAGTCCTTCAGAAAAGAATTGAAGCGAGTGTTTCAAAGAGGTACTCACATTCTCCGCAGTGGATAACCCCTTCCCTTTAACCTTTAACCCCATTGTGTCTAAATGGATAAGCTTATCCACCAAGCACTTTTTCCTTGTACATTTGTCATTTTTTTTCCTACATGTTGTTTAACCCTTTAACTCCCCCATTTTATCACATTGTCATTTGATTACATCGGCTTTTGTTTTTAACCCTAAATTGCTTGTTTAAAACTGAATTGCCCTTATAGTGATTTAATCTAATTTGCTTTTGCTTCTATAATTGCTTCATGTTTAACATGTACATACATTCTCAAACAATCTGCTTTACTCATAATAGAATTGAAAACTATATATATATATATATATATATATATATATATATATATATATATATACATAGCCCACAAACAAATATACATATACAGCTAAACTTATGTATGTGTATGTATGTTTTGTTCTTAACGTTGTGGTTATTGTATCGTACAGAATGCCAAAATTTATAAATATTAATCATGATTATAGAGATATACAATGACCCTGGGAGTGTATGCCTGAAGAAAATTGCAGCAAAGATGATTATGATTAGTGCAGAAGTTTGAGACGAAAACAAATTCTCCCTTCCCCCCCCCTCCCCCCCCCCCCCTTAACTGTTGTCTCCATCTGTAAATAAATCCATCCGAATTTGTTTGTTACTTCCCTTTATGTACTTGAACTAACCCGTTTCTATATACAACTTTCCTGTTTATAAAATTCAATATCGGCTTACTATTGTTTGCAAATATGCTTTTGACTGTTGTAGGTTTGATTGTTAAACTATTGGTAACGTATTAAACAGATTAAGTGACTGTTCAATTAGTCCGGGTTTTTTTTTTTATTATTTCACGTTTATTCATCTACAAATAAAAACACAAATTTTAAGAATAATTATTACGAATAATTATCTTATAACTAGTTAACGATTTCTAAGCATTGTGAAAATATTTTCGTAGAAAAATACTCAAGGAAAATTGAACGGGGGTATATTTTAATGACTTGAAATAGTAAAAGATTTTAACTTGGTTTTTTTTTCAGTATTCAATTTAAAAATTTTGGTTTTTCATGAGAATTTATAAAATAATTTATTATATACATTTATTTTTGTTGTAATTGTTGTAATTAGCATATATTAGTACATAATTATTATAGTTCATTTAACTATCTAACACATTTTATAAGACGTTTTAGGAAATGAAATTGTTTACTTTTCAATAACGTTTTTAATAAAGCAAAAACCCACTTTTCTCTGCACTCCTCTGCGCATACTTCTGCGCATATATCTAGCACCAATCACGTTTATTATAATACTAGTTTTTTGTGTTTTTTATATAAAACAACTGTTTTCTTTTTTTTAAATTAAAATTATTTGTGATAATTTAAAAAAACAAGTAATTATATTTTTCTAAGCATTATCAAATAATTATTTTATTGAAAGTAGATCTAGTGATTACGCGTATTTACAATTAAAACATTTGCTTCTTAAAACTTCCATAAAATTTGTAAAGAAATATGTACCATATATTTTAATAAATAAATAGGTAAATGCTAGTTTTAAGTTTATGCCTGTTGGTATGTTCATAACTTTGTTGTCAACTATTGTTCACGGAGGGAGTGATTGTATAGAAGAATTGTTCTGGAACATTATCAGGACAAACACAATGTGTAATTTGTCGATTGTTACATTCGCATAATAAGGCTCGCTTTAGTGCTATAAATTCAATTGAACCATTTCTTGTCCTGTGTTTTATATAAGATTATTCATTTAAAAAACTCGAAACTTGTTATCAAATAACGTAACAAAAAACGTCGACGTCTAGAATGTATCCGTTCCTACGTGATGGAGCGGATATTTGATATTGCTACAGTCAGTGGCGTAGCCAGGATCGTCTCAAGGGGGGGGTTCCAATTTTTTACCCGGGGACAAACTTTCGATTTGCACCCCCCCCCCCCCCTCAAACTTTCGTTTTGCACCCCCCCCCCCCCCTCAAACTTTCGATTTGCACCCCCCCCTCAAACTTTCGATTTGCACCCCCCCTCAAACTTTCGATTTGCACCCCCCCCCCTCAAACTTTCGATTTGCACCCCCCCCCCTCAAACTTTCGATTTGCACCCCCCCCCCTCATACTTTTTATATATACCGAGGGGTCTATGGGGGGGGTTATGACCCCCCCTAACCCCCCCCTGCCTACGCCACTGGCTACAGTGTACGAGAAATGTCAGGATCAACTTTACTCGTTATGAAATGTGTATCATTTGTCCATACCCACCGCTTTCCATTATCATACTTTACGGGTTAAACTCGCATAGTAAGTATGCATATGTTCAAGTTTTAAAGCCAGTGTTCAGACTAGGTTGATCTTTTTAAATACCATCCATCAGTGGCGTAGCGAGGTCGGGTGTCACCCGGTGCGGCACTTAATGGTGTCATCCCCCAGAGGCGTAGTGACCCTTCCCGTGGACAAACTTTCAAATTTTCGATTTGCACCCCCCCCCCTCAAACTTTCGATTTGCACCCCCCCCCCCTCAAGTTTTGCTATTTTTTGCCTTGGTGTCACACCCCCCCCTAAATGGTGTTACCCGGGCACCCCCGCCCCCCCCTCGCTACGCCTCTGCCATCCATCCATGATATTTGTTGTCAAAATGACGCTCCCATCCCCCACTTTATCTACCTCTTTGTCTCTTACTTTTATCAATGTCCCCCACACTTCTAACAAAACCTACTCCCTTCTACCATAAAACCCACTTTTAAAAAACCTGATACAAAAAAACATGATACATTTTTTTATCTTAAAATGTATTTCTATCCCGTAGTTTCGTATTAAAACTGGATTATCACGTTTCTCTAAGCGAACGTTTTTAACACCTAGTCACGTATTGTGAAATGAGTTTGTGATTTTAATTCTGCTTGAAAAAAGTTTTTTATTTCCACTGAAATGTTAATGATGGCGAAATTCTATCGGTCTAGACACGGCTATCAATTGCTCCAGATCTAAAAGTAGAAACTACACGGGCGATGTCCGCAGCTCTTAACATAAGTTTTAGGACACTAAATGTCAAATATGTAGTTATTTATGTATTCAATTTCGCCACATAATGATTGCCCATACCTACCTCTTTATATCAATGATAACAAGAAGTCGTTAATCCTAAAACAAACCCTATCATGAATTTATTGGTAAACGTAATCTTTAAAACTAAACCTTACCGAAATTTTAACCCTAAACCTCATCTTATTGTTAAAGAACTGTTATATGCATTTCTTGTTTGGGTTGTTAGGGTAAGGGTAAGGGTAAGTCAAAAATAGACAATTACTGAAATATGTGCGTCTCAGAAACACAGCCCTTCTTCTTTATAAAAAGTCACATTCCTCACGATTATTTGCCATACTGTGTTAACCCATAACTGCACTTTTCTCTTCCTGCTTGGTGTGTTTGTAACTCGATTCATAAAGGGTTAACTAGCATTCTGAATATTTATGGCTGCTTAGCCCTTTGTCTCTTGAGTAGATAACTCAAATTTCACAAGGCTTAAAAACTATGTAAAACTTAAGGATAGAAATAACTCTATCAAAAATTACACAAAAATGTGTGCTGAAAATTATAATAAATAATACTATTTAACGATTTAGAATGTGGGGCCCATTGTATTTACTAATTAATTATGTCCACAAGTAACATAAACTTGGACCCATGTACTGTATTTGTTAAAATGGTAGACTCCCAGTTTTGCATTATTTAAGAACTTTCTTAAGAAAAGGTAAAAAGTGATTTATTTATTAAAAACAAAAGCCGGAAAATTCTTGCGAGGAACTTGAATTTTAAGACACGAAAACAGACATACAACTCTTGTTGTAGATTTAATAAACTTATAATTTTTATTTGGTGATGAAAATTTTGTAATGATCAAGTAAAATTTTACGATTGACTTTTTTATAAACCACGGACGATAACTCTAGTAGTCCTTCCCCCTGAAAGTTTTATTCTATGGAAGATAACTCGAGATGGACGGCAGTGTCTACTCTCTAAAAATGTAGCCGGAAGAACTGGGATCATATTTCTTGGGGAAGTCCAATGATTTTCTCTCTTTTCCCCTGTAGTGTTTGTTCTTCCTCGCATATTTTATTGGGGGAATGGTAAACGGCTGGTTTCCATGGCAACGGTCAGTGTCTCCACAAGAGTACCATCCGGTCCCGCAACATTTTACTCTTTTTTTTTAATACGGTGGGTTGCAATCATTGACACATCGCTTAAACCAGCCTAGACAACAATCGGTCCCCTGCTATTAAGTTAGGTGATCTACCTGTCTTTGTTCTCTGGATTCCCAAGTCATTCGTCACACGTTTTTTAGCTCTGTTCTTCGCGGTAGTTTTTTTAATTACTAAATTTCTAAACTGCTGCTTGAAAAAAAAACTCAGTTTCATAAACCGCTCCTATTGTTCAAAGCATACTTCGACTTTGATTTTTTTTTCTTTAAAATTCTTTTCAGTGTTTACCTTTTATTCCTGTTATTTAAGATGTTCACTACTGAAATATGCAGTAAAAAATATTTTATTTTTCTAGCATTCTTACTTTGGTCTTCAATATATAATCTTGCTATTTGCTAGTACAAAAAGAACAATATTTTTCCCGTATTTATTTACGAGTCTCTAAAATTCTCTATAAACAACTGTTATTGAAGTGGGTTTTTTTTCGCCCAATGCTCCAACCTTGCAAACAGCATCCTTCATAAATTAACGTGTATTACTTCGCTTATCTATTCTAAAGCCGTGTAAATATTTCCCTAAAGATTCCTTTAAGAAATACTACTCAGTTTCAGAAAATAACCATCATTTTAACCTCTAACCCATGAACTTATGTATTTATTTATAGTGTCCCCTAATCGAGCGTTAGCGATCATATCATAGATAATCTCCATCCATCGGGGATTGAGAAATTAATGAACCCTGTTGCGTCGAGCTCGTGTTTATTATATCTGCCATAAAAAACACACTTTGCTAAATATTAATGTTGTATTTAAAGCATCGTGTAGCAGCATCTACTCTACTGGCCAGTTTCACGTCCCTTAATCTCCATAAATAAAATATATGAACGATGAGAAGAACGTGTTAATAATTAATTTAGAGATAAAAAATGTAAAGATAAAAAGTAAATATAATGAAACTAAAACATTGGCTGACCATTTGGGAAATTTACTTTTAGCGCAAAACACACACGACATACATACACACACATACGCATACGCACACACAAACATATATATATATATATATATATATATATATATATATATATATATATATATATATATATATATATATATTCATATATATATATATATATTCATATATATATATATATATATATATATATATATTCATATATATATATATATATATATATATATATATATATATATATATATATATATATATATATTTGTTTAACCTTAATCTAAATGTCACTCGGCTAAACACGTCAAACGAGATTTGCTACAAAAAAAATATTGATTTCGGCGTGTGGCTAAATACAGAGTTGATTATAATTTAATTTAATCTGAAATGTATCTTTCAGCTTTCTAGCGACGATACGTTTACTGGTCCGCTCAGTCTGTGTGGTGTATCAGGTAATGTGGTTAAAAGAAATCTGTCTCCTGTCACCAGTCGACAGCAGAGCTTCTTCCAGGCATCTCTTCGGAGGGACTGAGCCCCCCCCCCCCCCAACCCCCCGCCCCCTCCCCTCCGAAAAAAGTCCACCGCTCCGGCCCCACCCGAACGAAATAGAATTTAAATAGAAAATATATACTTTTACCAGTGTCCGCCCCCCCCCCCCCCCTAAAATTTCAATTGCCCCCCCCCCCCTTCCGAAAAAAAGGCCATTGCACCGCCCCCGAACGAACGAACAAAATAAAATTTAAATAGAAAATATATACTTTTACCAGTATCAAAGCCCCCCCCCCCCCGGGAAAATTTTGTCTATACCCCCCCCCCTTAGAAAAGTCTGAAAGAAACACTAGTCGAAAGCTGATAAACTGTTGAGAGACCACAGTAGTAAACATGGTGTGAATTAATAGTTGTAGTCTTGTTAACGTGTTGTTTTTGTCATGATATATCTCGTCTAGGGAACATATTGACCGGAAGTAGATTTTCCGGTAATATTTTGTTTCGTGGATTTTTTTACCTCTCATTGTTTTTTTGTGTTTGGATACATTTAGTTTCGGCATGTTTTGCCAAGAAGTATTTTGTCCTGGTTTATTTATTCATATTTTTTTTTCTGGAGAGGGTAGCTTCAGCAGTACTTTTCTATGTTCTCCAACAGCAGCAGCTGTTTCTCTCCCCCCCTCTCTCTCTTCTCTCTCTCTCTCTCTCTCTCTCTGTGTGTGTGTTAATATCTCTAACTATATATATATATATATATATATATATATATATATATATATATATATATATATATATATATATATATATATATATATATATACATATATATATACTATTAATTGTGCAGCCCCCCCCCCTTCCCCCCACCCCCCATTTAAACATATTTATTCTGGATGGCGAAAAAAAAAGCCCTCCTCCCTACTCTCTCAATATGGAAAAGTCCGTGGCGCTTTTTACCTGTCTCTGTTCCTTGGTACTTTTTCTTTTGGTGAAGAAAACAAATCCATCTATAAAGCCTAGTAGCAGTAAACTGCAGCTACGAACAAGAGAATTTTTAACCTCGTTTGGTGCATCCTCCCCTTCACCCCCCCCCCCCCCATCCCACAAGCGCTACGGGTCATCCACCTCCACCTGCCTCCTCTAGCCACACCTCTATTCCTCCTCCTTTGTCGCTAGTCCGCATCTCCCCAGGGGAGTCGCGCCTCCCAGTTTGGAAACACTAACCCAACAATGACTATTACACGGATGGCTACCACGCCAAGCTAACACAGCTCAACTGACGTAGACAGCCAGTTTTGCTTACGTCATCAGCAGAACACCAAATTCCCAGCTATTTTCGTCCTCCAAAATCTTACGTCTAATAAACACCAACCACAAAATCAGGCCTTAGTTTGCAGAATGTTCGAATTCCTTTCTTTTCGTTTAATCAAAATAGAGCTAGGGGCCTACATGTTTTCATGGGGATTTCTACTTTTGCGTTTCGCTAAAAGAACAAATGTGTACTAATTCGTATTTTTTTTTTGTTGTTTTTTTTTTATTCTTGTAGCTGAAGAGAGTTACGGGGTATTCTACCACAACCCCCCTCACCCCCACCCCACACACACGATGTCTATTATAGTTCTTGACCCCTGGGTTAGAACAGAACTGAAGCACAACGTAAAATACTTTATTTTCCTTAAGGGCCAGACACATTTATTATACAAACCTCAAAAAAACTAATCATTTCTCGGAATGGGAAATAAAACTATTCCACAGAAACGATTTTTCTTTTAAGATCAGATATTCAGGGGTTGTCTTCTCTAGAGGCAGATAGAGAAGGTTTAACTGTTTTTTAGAGTGAGGTGTTTTTTTTTTTTTTTTTGGCGGTGTGGGGAAGAGGGTCTACATCTTTGAGGTGCCGAAATAATCAATTAAAAAGCGTGTGCCCTTATCTTCGTTCTAGATCTACGTGGTGTATAAAGGGGAAGCCAAGAATTTGAGGAAAAACGTGTCTGATGTCTAGAGAATCCTATCTGTATTAATGACTTAATGTTTAAGCCAAAGGCTGATTTTATTTTTAATGCCAAGTCATTGATATAAGCAGGGGTAAGAGTAAAACATTGGAATTGTTGTATCAGATATCTTGGATAGTTGAATCAGATATTTGGAATAGTTGACTTAGATATTTGGAATAGTTTAATTAGATATTTGGGATAGTTTAATTAGATATTTGAAATAGTTGAATTAGATATTTGGATATTTGAAAAAGTTGAATTAGATATTTGGAATACTTGAATTAGATATTTGGAATAGTTGAATTAGATATTTGGAATAGTTGAATTAGATATTTGGAATAGTTGAATTAGATATTTGGAATAGTTCGATCAGATATCTGGGATAGTTGAACATCACATTGGGATACTTGAATTAGATATTTGGATTAGTTGATATAAACATTTATATTAGCTGAACTAGACATTTGAACAGTTAAATTAGACAAGTACAATAGTTGAATTAGACCTTTGTGAATAAGAGTGTAGTTGAAATCGCTTAATAAGACAGTAGTTGAAACAGTTGAATAAGACAGAAGTTTGAATCGTTGAATAAGACAGTAGTTGTAATCGTTGAATAAGACAGTAGTTGAAATCGTTGAATAAGACAGTAGTTGTAATCGTTGAATGAGACAGTAGTTGCAATCGTCGAATAAGACAGTAGTTGGAATCGTTGAATAAGACAGTAGTTGGTATCGTTGAATAAGACAGTAGTTGGTATCGTTTAATAAGACGGTAGTTGGAATCGTTGAATAAGACAGTAGTCGGAATCGTTGAATACGAAAGTAGTTGGAATCGTTGAATAAGACAGTAGTTGGAATCGTTAAATAAGACAGTAGTTGGAATCGTTAAATAAGACAGTAGTTGGTATCGTTGAATTAGACACTAGGTGGTATCGTTGAATAAGACAGTAGTTGGTATCGTTGAATAAGACAGTAGTTGGTATCGTTGAATAAGACAAGTGTAATGGCTCAGAGCTAGAGCTAAGAAATGTGTATCCACGAAAACAGAGCTAGCTAAGAACTGTATTTCAACAACAACAAAAATCATGTATCAATAAGATAACAAACATGAGCTTGAGCCCTTCTTATAGATACACCAGTAGCTATATTGCAGATACATAGCATCCTCCCCTTCCCTCACCCACCCATCTCTCCCCAGGGTAGGAGATTATAACTACACAAGTAAAACTTATCCCTTGATCCACGAAAAAATATCCAGACTTTACATTAAGCCGATGGCTGCAAGTCCTGGATTAAGTTCTTGTTAGATCTCCTCGAATTAACGTACTCATTTTTCATCCGCTATCCTTTAATGTTTAATCCTCCTCCCTGGGATCAAAGAGATTAAGTTTCAATGACATCAGCAATAATCGCTGACGTCATGACTCAGCCACGAGTACATTGGCTCTGATGATGACCCTGTTGACGTCATGTTCAAACTACTTTTACATCGAGAAGACTTTCCATGACGTAACACATTCCAGCTGGTATGACGTCAGAATAATCAGTGACTTTCACCTAATTCTACATTGATATGAAGAAAAGCAGCAATAACATCACACATGAACAACTTGAATACCAACGTATAAATATTGATAGCCTAAAAAAACAATATCTAATGACAGTAGAAGATTTTTTAATCAGCTTTTGAAAATAATTCAAAATAGAAAGCTCAAAAGAACGCAGCCTACTTTAAGAAATTGGATAAAATTTGCAAGACACACTTATTATCTGTGTGCATAATACGTTTATGCAGTTTAAACTCAAATTCATCTCACTTATCAAGACAAAAATGCATTTAACCTTAATTAAATATTATAATCATGTAAGGGTTTTTTTTGTTTGTTTTTTTTAAGATGCCTTTAAGGCAAGACTGTTAATTTTTTATCGAAAAAAAAATCATGAATTTATTAACAAGTTTAGCTGTGCAATGAAAAAAATACAATTTTCAACTTCTTTTCTCTCATTAATTCTGGTAGATTCAACTTTTTCCATAACCTTTCACAGACTGCCGGCACAGTCACAGATACAAGAACAGAACCAGCATGGAACAAGGCTTCTCCAGAACGGCCGTCAGCGTCTGCGAGACGCCAGACGAGACCAGTTCTGGACCCAGCAAGAAAATGGCTGACCACATCTAGATCTTCCCGCCCGTGACGTCAGCGCAGTCGTTGATTCCGCGCGGCTTTAATCTGTTTGGTTGTTATTGTTTTTGTTGTTCGTTTATGCTTGACGGGCAGAAAAACTCCTGCTGTTAATTTTTTTTTCTATTTGAAACATTTAGCTGAGATTTAATAAACAGGTAGCTAAATGGTTCGGCTTTAAACCGGTTAAATCTTTATATTTTGATCATTTAGCTGACACTAAAAAAACAGTAGCTAAATGGTTTGGCTTTAAATCGGTTAAATCTTTATATTTTGATCATTTAGCTGACACTAAAAAAACAGTAGCTAAATGGTTTGGCTTTAAATCGGTTAAATCTTTATATTTTGATCATTTAGCTGACACTAAAAAAAACAGTAGCTAAATGATTTTGCTTGAAATCGGTTAAATCTTTATATTTTGATCATTTAGATAACACTAAAAAAAAACAGTAGCTAAATGGTTTGGCTTTAGATCGTTTAAGTTTTTTTTATTTTAATCATTTAGCTGACACTAAAAAACAGTAGCTAAATGGTCTGGCTATAAACCATTACAGTGGTTTAGGCAATGGGGGTTGGTGGGGGGGGGGGGGGGGGGGGGTTATAACCTCTCCCATGGACCCCGACCCCTATATATATATATATATATTTATATATATATATATATATATATATATATATATATATATATATATATATATATATATATATATATATATATATATATATGATTATATACGTTTGGAAACATTTTTTAACCACTCCCATGACCAATCCTGGCTACGCCACTGAGTTACCATTATGTGACCAAAAAAAACGCCTATTTCAATATTTTAGCTAAATCTGCACTTTAAAGCTACAATTGATAAAAATTACATGTAATTGTCAATACACATTTTAACCCTATATCCAACCCACTTGCTGACTTAAAATGGCACGTAGCTAAATCTACAAGCTACACTTTAACCCTTTATGTAAAACGTGAGGTCAACTCTTCATCAGCTAAGATGATAAAAACATACTAGCTGATCGTAACAAAAATTACTTAATCAAACTAAGTTTATGTTCAAATTATTCGGTGTAAAATAAACAAGAATTAATTAAATGATGATATTTTTTTAGTGTTTTCTTTTTTTAATTGTATGATGGCGGATGTATTGGCATGTATATTAGGAGGATTTTTTTTTTTTTTTTTTTTTTTTGCAGAAGCATTTGCTGGGTGCCACTTTGGTGCCAGATTGAAAAGAATTTTTTTGTTTAAATCTCTTTCAAAATAGAAACTGGAAATTATTTTATTGATTGTCATTGCCGGAAAAAAATGATAGAATAAAAAAACAATTAAATCCTTATATTTAAAAAAAAACATTTAATATTTTTAAAAAGATTTCTTACAAGTACAAGTGGTTGGGTGGTAGAGTGCTGGAGCACTCGTTTGATACTAAATTATTGCCTGTACATAGATATATATTTTTAATGGGCCCTCCAAGCTTTAGTATGTAAAAAACGCCTTCATCGATGATAAAACAGTCAAGGGAAGTAGACGGGATTGTACCAAAGATATTTTCTGATAAGCAATCTTTAGAAAAAATATTTTCCGATAAGCAATCCTTAGAAAAGATATTTTCTGATAAGCAATCTTTAGAAAAGATATTTTTCTGATAAGCAATCTTTAGAAAAGATATTTTCTGATAAGCAATCTTTAGAAAAGATATTTTCTGATAAGCAATCTTTAGAAAAGATATTTTCTGATAAGCAATCTTTAGAAAATATATTTTCTGATAAGCAATCTTTAGAAAAGATATTTTCTGATAAGCAATCTTTAAAAAAAATATTTTCTAATAAGCAATCATTAGAAAAGATATTTTCTGATAAGCAATCTTTAGAAAAGATATTTTCTAATAAGCAATCTTTAGAAAAGAAGTTTTTAATTGTGTACTGGAATAAAATTAATCTCCATAGAGCCATTGCTGTTTTAAGCCCTACGCAGTTACTGTAAAAAAAATTATGTTACCACACACCTACAATACACGTATTTCCGGCTTAAGCCACGCCTCGTATTTACCTCAACACCTGTCTCTGTATCTTGGAAAACAAAAACAAGACAAAAACAAACAATTTTTGTACTATTTTTAATGTTCGACCTGAAGTAGACCTGGAGTCTAAAGGTCGGTTGTTGCGTCTGTTTGTGCAGGTTACTCTTCAATGTTATCTGTTTATGCTTATTTATTTGTCCAAAACATTTCGGAGTCCATTATTTAAGGACGTTTTATTTTTATTTCGCCTTCAATGAACAGTTCCATTTTTCTTAAATAAAAAAGCATAAGCATACAACTGGGAACTTCGCAGATTTTTAAAAATTCTTTTTCCCATTCTTGCTATATTTTTTTTATTCTTTTTTTTTATCAGAAATGTGTGATGGAAATAATGTAACGCTAAAACATAAAAAAACCATTCACGAATTTGAAAATCTATCTCCAGATGAAGTGGCTGTTTTTTCTTTCTTTTGTTATATCAACAAGCTCAATATGCCTATATTGTTTATGTACGGTGGTTATATTAACCCATTGGGATCTGTATTGGAGTCATTAGTAAGCAATATTAAAAAATCTATTTCCTTTTTTTTTAAATCCTATTGCTTATTACCGCCCTTGTGTTTATACAACGCACATCAGAAATATGCAAAAAGAGAAAATAATCATGCACAATTAGAATACGCAAACAAGTAAATATGCATTTTTATACAAATAATTCTTTGATTTAGCTATAAAAAATAATAATTTTATAACAACGTGGGGCGCTTGGAGAAAAAAAAATTTAGAATTCTAATACGCGCGTGAAATAAAAAAGTGAGATTTTATGCTTGCGCGCATATAAATCCATATTATTTTAATATCGAGACACGGAGATGCAGGGGTGATCAATATAGGGGGGTGGGGGTGTGAATAAATGGATGGGTGGGTGAATGAATGGCCGAATGGAAGGACGAATGAATAGCAGAATGGAAAAATGAATTGAAGGATAGATATTTTTTGTGGAGTGATGCTTTACGTCGTAAAAAATCCTTTCTGTACTAAATCAAAATAATGTAAGCATGCGCGTCATTGGGCTGCGTATCCATCATAAGAAAAGGGGGGGGGGGGGGGTGGAATAGCATGGGTCTGCAAAAGAAAATGAGAATTAATAACGTTAATAAATTATAAAATTATTAAAAGATTAGATATGGGTTTAGTTGGATGTTTTAAAATAGTCTGCGCAAAAAGAATATGAGAATTAATAATGTTAATAAATTATTAAAAGATATTAGATTTGGGATTAGATAGATTTTTAAGTGGTGTTCTTTAAAATTTAATAATAAGACTATAAATAAACTATGCAAATGATGTTAAAATAGTCCGGAGCACTTTTCGGAGGTGATAATTTTGAAACGTATGTAAAACTTACATGTTTTTGTAGTTTCTTTTTAATACTGCTAAATCGGTTTGGCCGTGGAGGTGGCGGTCCTGTTTAACTGTAACGTAAAATCAGTTCTGCTGTATGTGGCAGAGAGTTGGAGGACAACCAAGACGACCATTGATAGAGCCCTACATTTATAAACAGCTGCCTCAGAGGAACACTCAGGATCCACTGGCCCGACATTATCAGCGTCGTCCGACTATGGTAAACAACAGGACAACTTGCTACTGAAGAAGAAATTAGACAAAGAAGATGGGGTTGGATAGGGGACACACAGCGCAGACCCCCAACCAATATCACCAGGCAGGAAGTGAGGTGAAACCCTCTTGGATTATGTGTGGGGGGGCAGAGGCGTAGCGACCCTTCCCGGCGCCCGGGGACAAACTTTCAATTTGGCGCCCCCCCCCCCCACCTCGGGAGAAAATTTTCAATTTGCCCCCCCCCCCCCCCCTGAAACTTTCTGTTTGCACCCCCCCCCCCCCCCCCTCAAACTATTTATAATGCAAAAATGCAGCTAAAATAACATTTTAATTTGTTTTTACATCCCATTTTGGCGCCCCCTAAGGTCGGCGCCTGGGGACATATGTACCCCCCTGCCCCCCCCCCAATCGCTACGCCTCTGGTGGGGGGGGGGACACGACGTGGTTGTGAGGGAGTGCACATAATTGCCAACTCCAAATGTCCCGAGTTTAAACCCAGGGCAGGTGAAGCTCGCTAGCTGGGAACAGCAATCTATCTAGAAGAGAAAACTCCAGAATTAAACAACTGCTGCCTTGTAGTTTGTTCTTGGTTTGACAAAGGCTATGGAAACAAATCCAACAGTAAAACAACAGCAGGCTGATATGTGGGTCAACGTACCATAAGGTACGTAACGTGTTGACACATAATACTTAATTGTGTTGAGGTAAATCATCTCCAATAATACAATTAAGAATGGAGTTCGGACGTAGCACTCCCCTGTGTTACGTTTTGTGTTATAGTTATAAAGCAGTGTGGACGCTTATTAAGTTCCCCAAACTGCAAAAACATATTTGAGCCTAATGAGGGTGTAACGAGTTAAAAATAGTTGGAAACTGAAATCTTCAATTCCAGACAGCTAATACAACAAATGGATGTAGGTCGGACTTTAAAAAGTTTTAAATAACAGAAGAATAGGTTACCATCTCATATTATCAGATCCTGTTTTATTCGGTAACGCATTTCTCATCTCGGTGGTTGGTATTTTAGTTCATCGACTCAACATAGTCGGCAGTATTCAATTCAACGGGTTGATGTTATTGGTCTGTATTCCAGTTTATTGCCTGAACGTATTGGTCAGTATTTCAGTTTATTAACTGATTTTTTAACAGTATTAGAATTCATTGGGTCATATTAATGGCGATCTCATTGCAGTTTAATACCTGAACTTATTGGTCGGTATTTTAATTGATTACCTGATCTAATTAATCCGTATTCCAGTTCATCAGCTCACTGTGCACTGTCTTACATACTTTAGCAAGTTATAACGCAACTTTATAGAAAATAATTTCAAAACAACTTTTGGAAAAATTGCTGAAGGAGTTGTTGAAATATGGAACACTAAATTACTAGCCTGAGAATCTTGATCTCCCGGCCTTTCGCCCTAAGGACTTCTTTCAGTTCATCCAACACAGGTGGGTTCTCAAGTAAAAGAAGGCGGTGATGGGTGAACCCAATGACGACCGCACTATCCATTTTATATGCCTGCGCTAAAGAAAATAGAACTCTAGTTCGTCTGTCTTATGATCGTTGGGCTTCAAAGGGATTTTTTTACTTTGAATTTTACTTACTAGGTGAATAATTATATATAACAAGATCACACAAACACATTTTTGTTTGTATGTTTAAAAGGCGTGTGTCCATTTACGTAACTCTTGAAAATGTTTCACAAATTACATTTAAAAAATTGTTGTTCAAACTTTTCGTTACCAATTTATTTACCCCGTGAAAATATAGCCTATTTATCACTAACTTTCCTGCTCTTACATAAAAATAGATAACCAAAAATATTTGAAGTGACATTATACAATGTCCGAATTTATAATCAAAAGAAAGTAAATTACTTCTGATATCAAATACCGCCCTAAAGGCGTCTTTTAACAGAAGGTGTTGTGTTTTTAAAAACTTTGACTGGGATTTCTGACCTCGAAACTTGTCTGTTATATAACAGAATTTAAGACATTGAAAAAAGCGACAAAAGACTGACAATAATCTGAGGTTATAAATTACTCTTATCCAAGGCTTCTGTTCCCCTGTTGTCGGTCGTCTCAAAAAGTCAGACACCGCGTCCCACTCTAAAATAGATTCACAGAATTAAACATTCCTAAGCTATTGATAAACGTATTTTTTTCTTTCTCTAGATATTATGTCAATGCACATACACATGTATGACCCAACTGTTGTGTATATAACAATGCAGTCTCCTCAGTCAATGATTTCCTAAGCTTTGTTTGGTTTTATCTAAATCCGAGTAGAAGAAATAATTTTATAATATTCTCACTTGTTTATTTGGCAAGTCTGTTTTATTAACGCCGTACCCTTTGTGGCCTAAATTATTAAAATGAAACAATCTAGTCCAGTGGTTCTTAACCCGGGCTCGATCAAAACCCGGGGTCTCGGTAAGTCAGTCTCATGGGTTCGGTGAGGGTCAAGACACGGTCGTATGGTTTGCGATCGGATTTTGAAAATACGGACGATGGAGCTAGCGGTCTCAGATGATGACAGTTAAAATTCAAATACGACAGTGCGACAGCATGCCAGAGTAATAGAGTGCCCCCCCCCCCAACACCACCCCCACCCCACCCCCCGAGAAAAGTGTCTGAAAGAAACAATGGTCACGAATGGGCGCGTGTTGATCGTGTAATGATTTTCTTAATATTTTAATACCTTCATACTATGTCGAGCAACAAAAGAAACTGGTCGGACAAATATGCACAATTCGAATTTACATGTATGACGTACCTTGATGAGAGACAGCGTCTTAAATACATGATTTGCAAAAAGTGTTTTTTTTTTCCAGACTTTTTTCTCCGAGAGGGTGACGGGGAACACTGGTAAAAGTATGTTTTCTATATAAATTGTATTTCGTTCGGGTTGGGGGGGGGGGGGGGGCAAGAAATCCTGTTTTCATGTTCGTTTATCAATTCAAGTCTGACACCGGCAAAACTTATACAACACTCACTTAAGCTGCATGGAGATGGAAAATACAAGAACACAACGCTCGCTGAATGCAAGATGAAGCCGCGCAATTCTGAACAGGTGTCTGAAAGGCTACATTGATTTGCATTAAATATTTATTTTTATGTATTTTGTTTTTGTGTTAAAACCATATTTTAATGGTTTTGTTTTTAAACATAAAGAAGTTGATGCACGGTTCATTTGTGCACCAAAAAAGTGTATACATTTGTTTTGAAGTTGTAAAAAAAATTTTTTTTTTTTTTTATGTTAACAAAGATACGCTGCGTGTACATTAACAGCTGGTTTGATGCTGTACCTCCAAAGAGGTTGAAAACCACGGATCTTGATTAAACTAAAACTAAAGACAATATTATGCGAAAAAAACTGGTTACTAGACTGCAGCACAAAATAGTGGGCAGACATTCATGTTCATTAATAGAAAATAAAGGCGATAAAGCAGTGGTTCCCAACCTTTTTCGAGTGGCGACCCCCTTTTATAGAAATTAAGTGACCCGCGACCCCCATAGAATTAAAAAGCCGAAATTTGTATGGAAATAATAAGCACTAAAATAAGATTTTCTAGTAGACTTTCAATATGAACTACTCTTGATAACTGTTTTAATACCATGAGTAAAATTGCATACTATTAACTAACATTCGCGGTTAATTTTTTTAAAAGTATTTTTTTGTTAACGCCAACCTATGTCATTATCATTATCTTAATTTTGTTTTTAATTGAAAAATAGTGTTCAAAATAAAATTATATTCTCGAAAAGTCAATCAATTTTACGTTTGGATATAAACGGTTAATACTACACCAAAATTGTGTCTGAAGTTTTTCATCTTACGCGGAATCATTCTACAAATCAAAGCATTCATCTTGTAATTCACTGGAATGCTGACAACATCAAGGGAAGAAGAGAATGGATAATGCGTCAATACAGATTCTTTTTTTTTTTCAGCTCAGAGAAATAGCGCTGCAGTTCGTTTTCAATAGATTCAAGATGCCTTGAAATTTCTTCTTTCAAAATTTTAATTATCTCACAATTAGATTCATCTACCACACCGCAGAGTTTCTCAAATTAACAATATTTCCAAGATTTATTTTCTTCGCCGATTTTGCAGCTTTGATAAAAATGCCCCGAGATTATCATGGAAAGTGATAATATTCGTTCATTTTCCCTGAAGCTTCAGGTTATGCTTATATTGATGTTCGAACACATCTGCTTGGTATGATACTCTCTCCAACCACTCTATGTCGTTTTAAGTATACCAAAAGGTCTTGTTTCCTTTGCATTTCCAAGAACAATTTGATTTCAGATTTCAATTAAAAAACCACGATTTACAACAATTCGTTTGACAGCCAGCGTACTGTAGTGTAGAAGAGCAGAACCTCGTGATCTTTATTCAGGTCTTTGCTCAGTTCTTTGAAGGCTCCAGATTTTATATAATTTACGACTTATACCAGCAATGGACTCTTAATGGCGATTGGTGAGGGCAGTGGTTAGGGAGCTAAATCTTTTCTGCTTTCTGAAAGCCCGATTTTGACCTAACCATAGATGGTGCACCATCCGTACAAACCCTCACAGCCGTTTTAACCCATTTTAATAATCCAATTTTAAAAAAAAACGTTTTTATTTTCTCCATGCTATCTTCACAAAAGAGCAACTCTTCTTTGCTATCATCTGAATAAATATAGACAAAGACCAGCAACTGCGAACACGAACTCGCGTCTGTTGATTTATCAACTTGAAAAGCAAACAATGGTGAAAGCTTGATTTCAATAAAAATGTGTTATTTAACATCTACGGACATGTAAGAATTAACTTCACCATCTTCAACATGCAGCGTTTGATGAGATGTTCTCCTATTGTGTTTTTTTTTTTTTTTGCTTGGCATTTTCTGTCGCGACTTCATGTGATGTTTGCACCAATGCTGTGTTTCCTTGGTGAAAACTTCCTGTTCGATCAAGTCTCTGGCGTTTGCAACTAGCTTCTTACCGACGAAAGAACTCCATATCTTTTTTGGTGTGTTTCGAATGACTCATGTCAAATGACGTTTTAGTTTTGAAGATTTCATAAACTCGTGACTGAGAACAACTTTGTACAGTACGCTTTGCTTCTTCCAGTGATGTTAGTAAAGCCGAATTTCAAAAATTCTTCTAAATATTTATGTTTTGTTTCAAATTACTAAGGTTTAGTATACCAGTTGGCGACCCCCCAGAAAGCCCTTCGCGACCCCCCTGGGGGTCGCGACCCCCAGGTTGGGAACCCGTGCGATAAAGTAATATTCATCTGAATCAGTGTGTTATGTGTAGTCATAATCATCTGCTATTTTGCGCCATGCTAAGCGATTATTTTGTAAGGGAATGAACAATGATAAAGAAGGAAGGAGTAAATAAAACAGCATTGTCTCCCTTTTATTTCTTTTTACTGTGACACCTCAGTACCATTGGTGTCAACACAAACAGTAGATTGGATGTAACGATAACACGATTGGAAACTTTGATCTACAACTCAAAATCTTTGACAAGTGTTTACTTATTTTACATCAATCGTGAGTGTGTTTATGCATAGGCGAATAAAAAAATGTAAAGGGAATGACTTTTTTTTTGGGGGGGGGGGGGGGGGGGGGGGGGAGGGGGGATACAGGCCAGGAGCGGAACTACCATACCACCAGACCCCGCAATGCGGTGGGGCCCATGACGTTTAGGGGCCCAGTTCCGACCAAAAAACAATGAATTTTTTGGTCAAAAAAAAAAAACAGGTCTACTATAGCAGAGATTGTTGCGTAGAAAAATATTTTAAAATATACAGCTATAGTTTATAAGGTAGGCAAACATTCACACTACTTCCATGACTTACTGCCCTTCTTTAAAATAGGGATACCCGCAAAGCTCATTTAAATAGTTTTGTACTATGTACATTAAAAAGCAATTGATTCTCTGAATTATTATTTAAATAAGACGTACTAAACAATGGTATAGCTAAAAAAATCGATGTTTTCAAAATTGATATTATAAAAGCCAAAAATGACAAAAATAAACATAACGCGAGAAACCATTCACAAATCAAGCTTACGTCTTTATAATAATTTATATATTTTTTTATAATTTAACGACCTTGAGATACAGTGGTCATGATAATTTCTAGCCCAAAATGAGTTTAGACTTTAGACCGAATTTTTTCATCTGACGTCAGGCGTTGTCCAATCTGCCGAAGAGGGGTGCGCCCCAGCGGTTACACTGTAGCCCGTCAGAACGTATGTCTGACCACCGGCAGGCATTGTTTTCAATACGAAAAAATCGACGAACAAATGCAGATTCATTTTTTGCAGAAAACAATGATGCTTCCAAGATTATATTGCTTAATGAAAGCAGAAAAGGAAAGAGAAAATCATATAGGAAATGCGTTTCTCCAAAGAGCCGCTTGGCTTTGACATTGAGATAGGCCCCTCACTACAACAGGATTGGCCTACTAATATCGAATTGTCCATTCACCTATCACCACAATTATCTATGAGACATGTGATATTATGTGGAGATGCCTCACTAAAAAGCATGTACCATTACCAACAGCAGCAAAGTGCCAAGGCCTTTGAAGACTGAAGACACCATCTGAAGTATTATGAAACATGTTGAATTTGATATTTAATTGAAATAAACTTCTTTTTGTTAAAAAAAAAAACAACACAAAATGAGTTTAGACCAGGGGTCGGCAACCTTTTGAGACGGAAGAGCCAAAAGTAACAATTTACATAATTTTCCAGTTTTTAAAGAGCCACTGACATTTTAATTTCAATATTATACTATTTGATTAGGATTATATATATATATATATATATATATATATATATATATATATATATATATATATATATATATATATATATATATATATATATATATATATATATATATATAGGGGGGCACTAATTTTTTCTTTGCGGGGGAGCCTTTTATTTCTAGTTCCGCCACTGATACAGGCTTATCAAAATGTAACAAATCTAACATAAGCCTTTTGTTATTTGAAATATCACCTGTAAGGATTACATTTGAAGACCTTAGTGCTAAAAGGACTTCAATCACATTTTTGTCAAAATCTAATCCCACAAAGGTCCTTCAGATTGAATTTAACCGCATGGCAGTGACACCATGAAGAAACAAAGTAAATGTACCGTCAAACAATATCTTAAGAAATCAAAATTGTTGGAGGGAGGGGGGGGGGGGGGGTCGACATCCTCAGTTACCCGGCCTTGTGACGCCACTGTCTAAGGCTCCGGGTGACACGGGATCTACGCCCTTGGTGTGGATTGCAGTAAGTGATTGTCAGAGGCGTAGCGAGGGGGGGCGTGGGGGGACACACATGTCCCCGGGCGCCGACCTTAGGGGGGGCGCCAAATTGAAAGTTTGAAGGGGGGGGGGGGTTCAAATGAAAAGTTCGAGGGGGGTGCAAATCGAAAGTTTGAGGGGGGGGGGTGCAAATGAAAAGTTCGAGGGGGGGTGCAAATCGAAAATTTGCTCCCGAGGGGGGGCGCCAAATTGAAAGTATGTCCCCGGGCGCCGGGAAGGGTCGCTACGCCTCTGGTGATTGTCCTAAGCTTTGCTTGACTTTTAAAAAATCTCAAACTCATGTAGACTAAGAAAACAGATGTCACCGCTTACAGCCTGTAACGTGCCCGATCTTAGGTTTGACAGCAACTCACATAACACTACGACTGCAAGCGTTCTACTCATTCCACTGCCTTAATATTTGCCGAAATTAAATTAAACTAATATGTGGCATATTTAGTGCAGGATTTATATGATATTTTTATGCGCTTCCAGTAAGTATTTTAGATATCACAGCGGCTGATATAGTTGTGTCTAGTTGCTGTGTTGTTGTTTTTTTTTTAATTCTAGCAATTTCGTTAGTGATCGAAATTTAAAAAAAAAAACATTTTGTATTTGAATAAAAACGAGTGTTTTGAAAATTGAGAAATCCCTCCAAAAGTTTAAATTTATAATGCAGATACTTTTGGTAAAGAGGTTTGTATGCTTAATAAGAAAGATTCAAGCTTTTATTTAACTATGCATTACAAAGAATAAACCAATGATTTTATCTAAATAGGCCTACATAATATTGCACTGCTACTCAAGCAATTAAACAAAGCACTGGTCGCTCGTATCTATATATATATAAAGCAAAGTGGTCAAGTGCCCGATAAGGCACTTCCCGGCGCCGCAGGCGCGTCAAATTTGGCACGATGGTGCCTTCGGGCGATAGAACACGAAGGCCGGTGACGGTTGGCCGAAAAGTCTACGGACAGGGGGTCAAAACTGACCTCGACTGACCGGCGCCTTATATGGGCTATATTACGAAAAAAAAATTCCTCCGACGACCCCCCCTTGAAATTTTGTGAGGTGGTAGGAGAACGCCTTGGGGTGTCACAAAAAACTCGGCATGTCCGGGAAAAATCGGGAAATGGGTCAAAACTGACCAGTCGTATTTCCCTATATAATCTTTGCATTTTATGGGAAAAACAGAGGGTCATTTCAAAACGGATTTTAGGGCACTTACCCTCTTTACATCTGGCTCAGTTTTGGCATGTTTATAGGTAAATGGCTTGGCCGTAGGGCAGACCTGTCAGTTTCACTCAAAACCCTCGACGAGGGCTAAAAAGTGACCGCGAGTGAAATTCTCTTCATATGAGCTCTATTACGAAAAAAAATTTCCTCCGACGACCCCCCTTGATATTTTGTGAGGTGGTAGGAGAACGCCTTGGGGTGTCACAAAAAACTCGGCATATCTGGGAAAACTTCGTAAAGGGGTCGAAACTGACCAGTTGTATTTCCCTATATAATCTTTGTATTTTATGGGAAAAAAAGAGGGTCATTTCAACGCAGACTTTAGGGTACTTAAACTCAGTATATCTGGCTAATTTTTTGCATACTCTTAGGTAAATGGCTTGACCTTTAGGGAAATCTATCGGTTTCACTCAAAGCCCTCGACGAGGGCTAAAAAGTGACCGCGAGTGAAATTCTCTTTATATGAGCTCTATTACGAAAAAAATTTTCCTCCGACGACCCCCCTTGATATTTTGTGAGGTGGAAGGAGAACGCCTTGGGGTGTCACAAAAAACTCGGCATATCTGGGAAAACTTTGTAAAGGGGTCAAAACTGACCAGTTGTATTTCCCTATATAATCTTTGTATTTTATGGGAAAAACGGAGGATCATTTCAACGCGGATTTCAGGGTACTTAAACTCAGTATATCTGGCTAATTTTTTGCATACTCTTAGGTAAATGGCTTGACCTTTAGGGAAAACTGTCGGTTTTACTCAAAGCCCTCGACGAGGGCTAAAAAGTGACCGCGAGTGAAATTCTCTTTATATGAGCTCTATTACGAAAAAAAATTTCCTCCGACGACCCCCCCTTTGTATAACTGGCTAATTTTTTTGCATACACCTGTATAGATGAATGGGCCGTATGGAAAAATTGTTGGTCAGCTTCAAAGCCCTCGAAGAGGGCTAAAAATTACTGCGAGTGAAATTCTCATTATACGAGATTTGTTCATTTGGTCTATGAGCAGGGGAGGTAACTTTTTAATGTAACAATTTTTTAATATTTTGTATACTCTTTTTAAGAAAAAACAAAAAGTCATAAAGTATAGCATTTTTACTTTCTCGTATATACGTAGTATAGAGAAAGTATTGTAATCGTGCAAAAAAAAAAAATCGAGATTTTTACAAATCTCGACGTTTTACACCTCACTGATACGGAAAAACATAATTTTGCAATCTTGTCCGTATGTCTGTGTGTGTGTGTGTCTGTCTGTCTGTCTGTCTGTCCGTGTGTAAACACGATAACTTGAGTACCGTTACAGCTAGGTTGATGAAATTTCATATATAAGTATTTTATCAAAATCGTAGATCCGTATCAACTTTTGAGCGATTTCCGATAACCGGAAGTGGTACTTTTCCTACTTTGAATTTTTTAAAAGCCTATAACTTGAGTACTATTTCAGATAGATAAATGAAATTTCACATGTAAGTAAAAGATCTAATTCTCTACCTTCTGTTAAATTTTGAGTAATTTCCGTTGACTGGAAGTAGTAATTTACGCTACTTCCGATTTCTCAAAAAACTAATGTAAATTTTTAAAGTACTAATAATATTGCGCACTATTATACGCGTTTTTATTCGGCGTTTGCTTGGTGCGCAATGTTTTTTTTATGAGATTCTATTCTATTTTTAAAAGTTTAAGTATTTAAAATGGATTAAAAATCATAACTATATCCCCAGTTACCATCCCCTGTTGTTTTATATAAGAATATTCGAGAAAGTTTAGGGGAGATCACTACCGGTTTATTTAAATGAATATTTTGTTATAAATAAAGTTTTGTATTGTATTGAAATTGTAAAGTAATTTAATATAATATTTGATTGATATTTTTTATGAAAGCCCTTTCAGTTCTAATAACCTTGCGAGTAATAAGTTTGCGAATATTCCATCAATTTATGGGTACAAAATAAGTACCCCACTGTATAAATGTAGGCCCTAAGGCTTAGGGCCTAAGCATTTAACATAACAGCCAATCACCTATTAATTAATCATTCAATTTCTCAACTTTTTTTTCAAAACCTAAGCGAAGCTAGGCAATATGCCTAGTATATATATATTTTTAGATCAGTTATGGCTTTTCATTTAGCGCGGAAATTTTCGTTATTTACTAAAATATTAATTAAACATCCAATTAACTCATTTTTTGGTCTAATATTGCGTTATTGTCGGGTCTTGACCAACGTATTAAGTTTGAAAGAAATCTGTCCGATAGAAGTGGTCGAAATTTTGCACGCCAGTTTCGACCCATGACGACACACCGATCAAGTTGGGTTTGTTTTTTTAAAACGTGTAAAAGTTTTTTTTTTTTTTTTTTTTTTTTTTTTCCGAAGGCTAAGAAAAATAGGCCGAAAATTCTGATTAACAACATATAGCTGTACTTGACAAAATAAGGAATTTTAAAAATTAAATGGACACATTTAGTTTAGGATCCGGGTATGCCTATTAAGTGTGACATGTTTGTATTTATGCCTATTATTGTAATAATTTAATAGGCCCTATAGGTAACAATGTTAGTAATCCAATGCAAACCATTTTTAAGTGGACAATATTCACTGAGAATAGCCTACAATTATTTCAACTGCTTTTGTATCAAATCTTTGCAATTTTAATGCTTGGAAGATAAAACTAAATTTGCCCATCGACCTACGAGTCGTAGATCTACATCTGCAATCTTTATCTGGCAAAGTTCAGCAGCCTTCTGAAACCCATTTTAAAGCGTGTTCGTGACTAGATCAACAGCTTTAGATTACTTTAAAGGACAGATGTACAATTGTCTAACGAACTATTGTTAATCAAGTTAACAATGCCTTACTTGTCTAGATCTATATTCTGCAGGACGTAAGTATCTATAGGCAAATTAATTTTTATAATTAAGGTTCAATGGCTCATAATGAGAGTAACTCTGCTCTGCTAGTCGCGAACAGCTATGATCTGAAATTTGAAATGGAGACCCACTGGGCTGCACATGGTTTCGTTATTTGACTTACAATGATAATAAAAGTATGTTAATACTCTTCAGCCGTTTGGGAATAAGAATATGCATTTATCATTCACCTTTTATTAATTCACAAACTCTTAAGTACTAAGTAGGCCTACAGGGCCTATACCTCCAAACGAGTCGACCAGGTCATTTTACCACAATTTTTTCCCCAGTTTTGCCTCCTTAAGATGGGTGTTGCCTCGTCATGAACACATTACCTTTTTGCTCTTTTTTTCGGACATTATTATAATTAATTGCACATGCTTGTGGGATTTTACTTTTTGTTTTTGTGTAAGAATGATTGAAAACATGTTGAATTTACTATTTTGGTTGTTAGATCTATCTCTCATATTTCATCATGATTCCGATAAAATAAAAAACAAACCCAACAAGGTAACAAATCAAAGAAAACAATTGGATTTCATTTAAGAAAAATGACTTAATTACATTTTTGGGAATCTATCTATAAGAACATCGTAAGCATCATTGATCGGGGGAACACATACAAGCTGCACGTAAAGTGAAAGTCAACAAACTGCTACGGTTATTAAGTCTCTAGATCTAGCACTTTGTGTGCAATGTGTATTCTACCAGCCTTCGCAGATGTCACATTGCACCTATAGATCCCCACCATCTTTTGAAATTCAACCCCGGCGCCTATTATCCTGGTCATTTATGACCATTATGTCATCATTGCATGTCATGTCTAACTCCATTAAGGCAGATTGCCCCCCCCCCCCCCCCCCCCCGGATAAAAGCAAAATCCTCGAGTAATCTTTTTCTCTCTTTTATTTTGTAGTATGCGTTACGACACAGAAAAACAATCTGTTGCCATTTTTCACTGTCTTTAGTTACATCAAGACCATTGTCCAATGATAATTGCTTTTCTATTTTGTAGTTTTTATCTTGGTCATTTATGACCATTATGGCATCATTGCATGTCATGTCTAACTCCATTAAGGCAGATTGCCCCCCCCCCCCCCCCCCCCCCCCCCGGATAAAAGCAAAATCCTCGAGTAATCTTTTTCTCTCTTTTATTTTGTAGTATGTGTTACGACACAGAAAAACAATCTGTTGCCATTTTTCACGGTCTTTAGTTACATCAAGACCATTGTCCAATAATAATTGCTTTTCTATTTTGTAGAGTTTTTTAATTTTTTTCCTTAGCAATGCGACCAGCTTCCTTTTGCTCCTTTTTCCTTTCCGTTTTCACATATATTTCAGAAGAATTCTATATTTGTCACCACTTACAAGGCACTGCATTGTCTGAGCAGTTCTCGTTCAGCTTTTTGTTTTCCTTTTCCTTTGAATCTGAGTAGATTGAATAAGTCATTGGCAGTCACTGTTGCTCGTGGTTCTGGCTCATGTCCCACCTCAAAATTTGCCTGCAATAATTTGTAAGTGTGAAGAATTTTTGATAACACTTCGTCCACCTGGTCAGGATATTCAGTGGCTGAGTTTGACCCAATCCTCGTGAAAAACCTTACCAGCGCGCTCCTCGACACGTCTTGAAAAAAAAACCACATTTGCTATATTGCATTTAGCTGTCCCACATTCAGATCTTTGGCTTCTGGGTTGACCTAAGAAAGACTGGTAGGAACAGTGGGGCTATTGAAGCAAAGGGTTGAGGAATTTGGAATGTGTCGCTAATGGAAGGAATAACAGTGAAATAATTTGTTGCGTAGTTTGGCTTAGCGGTTTTTGTCCACACTGGCTTCAACATCAGGATGCCTATCGACCAGTAACAAAACCTGCTTTGGTAGTTAGACTACTGCGGGTAGAAAGCAATCCCTGATCCAGATATGAAAAATGCTAGCATTGCTCCAGCCATTGTCTGAAAGTCCTGTAGCAGGTTCTTGTAAGGGGAATCTAACAATGGTTGGATATTTTGCACAGAGGCACTGCCACTTGTCTTGTTATTGGAGGAAAAGTTGTAAACATGTTTTGCTCCTTTGCATGCGATAATTTTACGACTCTTCGCATTGAATGGAAAGCACATCTCGTCTGCATTACATATACTTCAGGGCTGTCAAGTATGGCTTTGTCAAATTCTGCAATACATCCCTTAAGGTGTTTTTAACCATTTCTCGACAGCTAGAGGAGGTTTGACCCCCTTTCTACTCTTCCTAATGACATCTGGGTCCTCCGTGATAGATTTGGATGGTGCCGAAATAATCCGGACAACCACTTGTATCCGGCATTTTAATTTCTTTTTCAGTTGGCTTCTGGCTTATTGCTCAAGCTTTCTACTGCTTCCCTAATTTTGGATTATTTTGCCAGACATTTTTTAAGCTCTGTTTGGCTGTTAATTGTAAACTAAACAAATAATTCAAAGATTTTGAAACTGAAGAATAAAAAAAAGGGATATAGTCATTTTGTATTCCTACTCATAGAATGTTGCAGCTGCTCTGCATTACATTCCTTTGCTGTTTGTGTGCAACACGTGTGCCACCAAGTATCACAAATGTCACACTGAAACTAAAGATTTCTATTGAAACCAATTGATTTTAGTTGGTACCCTGGACAGCATTCATCTGTTGGATTATACTCAAACAGCATGACATCATTTTAACACACATACATTTCCTGAATCTCCATACTTACAATACATAGTCCATCTTCAACCTTTAGGTTTTTCTTAGCTTTTGTTGTGCCTTATGCATCTTCTTCTTTGCTTCTTGGTCCTTCTTTTTTCTATAGCAGCTCTTTTCTTTCTTGTTTTTTCTTTCATCATCTTCTGATATTCTTTCATTACATCTTTTTTCATTTTGACCTCTTCAGTAATTTGTTGCTCGCTTTGTTTTTTCAGTTTCTTCCTTCTTGATATATTCTTAAATATTTTCTTTTTCAAAGTTTCCCTTTACTTCAAGTCCACTCACAAGATTTGGCATAATTGGCAAATTTATTTTCAGCTTTACCCTTTCCTTTTTTTTTTAAGTGAAAGAAGGGACCTTCAAAATGTCATTGATTGTTAAAGTGGCTTTCAATTGTGGACATTTATTTTGCAGATTTAATTTGCAATAATGAGTTTTTCATTAAGGTCCCTAACATTCCCATGGTAGAGCGCTTCTTTTGCTTCACTTGCCAGCAGTTCTATATAATTCCATTTTCCTTTTCTTATGCATTTCTTGACACTTTTGTTTGTTTTAGTATATTCTTCAAGGGCTTTTAATTTAGCAGCCAGTGTACGACTGTTGTGCCTTCTTTTTTCTCTCCTCAATATTTTCAGAGTATCTGCTGAATTCCATTCCTTATTTTGCCTTTCAATAGGGCCTAGTTCTTCTTCACATGTTGATGTAAATGGGTTTTTAGTTTTTTCCCCATTTTCCCTCAAAGGTCTCTTCCTTTATTAGTCTTTTTAGGACCTGAAACTTGTTTGTGATATGGAGCATAAATTCACATCAGGGGTCCTTAAGTTGGCCAGTGTTATACTTGTTTCCTTTTGTTTTCCCATGAGGTGCGACAGGCAAACCTAACCTAATTAAAAGCTTTTTAAATTTATTTAAATCTTCCTTATCGTGAGTACATTAAAAATATGACATAAAAATATTGAAATTTTTTTTTTTTTTTAATTTATAGTTTGAGAAAATAACAAATGTGTTGTAAAATGCAGTTATTTAAAAAACAGGCTAAATTAGTGACCTCCTGCCACATAGGAGTCATCTTTAGGGTCTCTACAAGGGGTTTTTTTTTTTTTCCTTTTCCCCTAGGGGTGCATTTATAAATTTTTGAGCTGCTTTTATGCGGGTGGTGTCAAATTTTTTTTTAATTTTTTTTACAGTGGTACCCACAATTTAGACCTAAACTCCTAAAAAATTTTAGCCTCCCCATCTCCCCCCCATTATAAACTATCACAGGGCGTAACATAAGAATGTATAAGGCAGAAAAACCACTGGTACAAGCTATCCAGCACGGGTATAAACCCAAACGTTTAAAAAATGTTGGAAGGTACTTATCTTTGTGAATATGGTGACAGTTCCCTTGTGTTCCAAACTTGTTCCGACTGAAAAAGTCCGCTATGTGATGAGTTAGAGAAAGCAAAACACAAGTCGTACTCCGTCATGAGTAAACCGATATACTTTCTTTCCTGTCCTCGATCCGCGGTTCGTCCCGTGGTCCGGGATGTTGTGATGGTACGAAAAGATCTTTGTTTGCGGGTTCCTCTAGTTGCACCAGTTGTGAGGGTGTGTGTGTTTTATGATGAATGAATGAATGATGACAGAAATATCCAACACAGGTTCCAAGTTCAAAATCAAAAATGTTCTTTATTAAAATTATAAATCAATTTCCTACCTAACTAGCCTGTTAAATACTATCTGCTACTACTACTACTACTAACTCTACTAACACGCCCTTCCATGACCAATCCTACCACTATCTACATTCTAACTGTTCTCTACATAACTACGTCTGCTCCCTAATACGACACAACACCTTCTCTCCTCTTTGCTAGCTACCTATCAACTGCGCTAATCTCTCTACTGACCCACGCCTCAGTGGTCAGCTGGCCGTCCCACGTGACCGGTCAGTTCACGTATTTTTATTGGTCTCTCTCTGACCAACTCGCTATAGCCTGCTTCTGCTATCTACCTGAGCTCTCCGACGCAACCTTGCGTCATCACAGTAACCTTAGGACATTTTTCCAAAATAATATGGTGGAACGTTTCATTAGCATTTTGCGTACCACCATGCAAACATTTTTTTACAGGCTTTATAATTTCAATAACAAAATCAGGCTATGCGCTTCACTACGAATAGCCCCCAGAAGGCTATTTGTACACAGACCATTCGGAGCGAGGCATTTCCCCCGCCCCCTCCCTTAAACATTTGGCTAGGTCCTAGCTGTAATTACATTAACTAGAGTCTACTTGTCCTTAGACAACAATTATTGAATAATTATTATTAACCCTCAGAGGCCCAAATTATGTTGCAACGGTAGGAAGAATATTTCATTTGGTGTACATGCATACTTTTAGGATAGAAATCTATATCAATCATAAAAAAATTACAATTTTGACTGTGACCTACTTTTCCAATTCGTTCCACTGGTGACCCACTGGGCCTTAGAGGTTATGAAAATACAATTATTCTTACACATAAATATTTAAAATGATACATTTGTTTTAAACTTTATAATACTTTATTTTAATTTTGAACATTTCAATCATTCATGAGCTAAAATGAAACTCCCTGAAGCAGTTTCTTTTCTCTGTGAAACAAAGAAAAACATTACACTTTTCACAAACATTGTTTGTTTTAAGGCTGCACAATCTGAATCTTTGAGGTTGTCATTTTTTATTATAAAATGATTGTAGCCATCTGTTGCTATTTGTGGATTGGGCAGAAGTGTTTGCAGTCGTCTTCTTTTTACAAGGCTTTCTTTACTGCACTCTGCAGATGGCTGCCCGGACTGCCCCCGTTTCCTTTCACTGGAAATGACGTCACACTCGTATTAGGGGGGGGTGTCTGTAATTTTGTGATGGGGGTTCAGATGGTGTGATGTCACGACAAGGTTTTGGAAAAAGATTGATGTTTTAAGAAAAATTCAACAGCAATTTTGAGGGGGGGGGAATTGTAGGCTTAGATGGGACATCATTTTAGAGGGTCTGACTTTTTGTGACGTGTGACTGAGATAAATTGACCCCTTATAGATATGGCACCATTTCATCCGATATATTTGCTGTCAAATTTTAAAACGTATGTTAAATTTAAACAAATCTTAGATTTGTTTGCTACTATTCATATACAATAAACAAGAAACAAACTTAGAAATTGAGCTTTTATTTACAAAGCAAGTATCCACATTAATAAATAATAAACATTGAAATGAATGAATAACTATTTGCAACAAAGCTCAGATAGCAGATACCCACATTATCATTAATAAATTAAAAACATTGAGATATTTGCAAAATAAAAATCACATAGCAAATAAACACTGAAATGAATTACTTCCAACAACTCTTACAAAACCATGTCTTAACCTTCATTTTTGATCTGTAACCTACACATTCATAATGAAACCACTCTAAACAACCATCACACTTTATCATTTTCAACATGCCATCATCCAAAGCTTTACACTCAAAACAGGAAAACAAATATTCTCTCGCTTTTAAACTAACCCTTGTCTGAAGTTCACACCAAGCTTCATCTGTAAATTGTGTTTTAATAACACTTAAGTCATTATCAACCAAACAAACTCCCAACAACTCTTAAGATTATATACATTAAACGTAAAAGGTGGTCACATATCTAAAATTGTGTTTAGACAATGACCTCTTCCACATGGTAACAGCCTGTTCAGCTTCCATCATACCTGATGTCCCTAAATATATATATATATAAATATTAGTATGACAGTTTGGTAAATGAAGTAAAAAAGCAATCACTGATCAAAAATGAAATATATAGGCCTATGTATGGAACATATGTATCTCTGTATATATATAATTAAGTATCACCAATAAAAACGTTTAACTTAAATCTGATAATCAGGTTTAGTAAATAAGTATTACAATGCAGTCCTACTAATATGAAAAACAGTAGGACAAAATAAAAATATTACTTACCACTATAGTTCACAGTGCATCCATTCTCCTTGTGGTGAGCAAACCAGGCCTCATACTCAGCTGTGCCTTTCATTCTTTCTGACAGTGAAGGCTGGTAACATGTGCATCCAGTACTAGTCCAGTTTGTACTTCAATGACACTGCCTACACCAATTGAAGATTTGTGGCCTCTTGTAAGCCAACTTCCATCAAAAGACACAGCTATGTCAAGTGGTTCATTGTCTTTTGGGTCTTTATTATAAGTCTGCCTGACAATAGTAACCACTTTTTCAAAAACATCAATCTGTTTGCTTGATGTATCTGTTTCAATGCTTTTGGCAAATTTTTTAAATGTTTTGTGATGAACACTGGGCAAGTTCAAGGCCTCACAAAATTTGTTCAACTTATATGCCCCCATGTCCACGAACAATGAAGCTGACACAACATCCTTGTTTATTTTATAGTACTTCTTATCAGTTTCTGTGTCTGAAGTACAGAATGTATTCTTAAATCTACACACGTGGCAAAATGTCTCAACATATTTGGCAAAACCTTTGCATTTTCCCCTAAACGAAGACAGAAACTTCAACAATAGTGGTAGATCAATTATAGTTCTATTAGACGAGTCAGTTTTTGGCTCCTCAATCGTTGAACTTATTGTTTTCAGCTTTTTTGCAAAGCTAGTGCTTAAAGTAGATTTAGATCTAGTACTTACAACGTTGACCATTAATTCTTGTTCATCCAAACATGTGGTGGCATTTGTCGATTCAAAGGATCGTTTACAAGGTGTTCATGCAGTAGAAGCATTAATAGCTTTATAGCTACAATTTCTACGAGGCATGGTGTCTCAAATAATAAGAATAATCACAGTTTACGAAGCACAGAAAAATAATTCGACCACAGAGACAGCAGTGTGTAGCAGTTTTTTCCCATTTCCCCTCAATTGTCTCTTCCTTTATTAGTCTTTTTAGGACCTGAAACTTGTTTGTGATATGGAGCTTAAATTCAGGTGGCTTAGAGGGGTCCTTAAGTTGGCCAGTGTTATACTTGTTTCCTTTTGTTTTCCCAGGAGGTGCGACAGGCAAACCTAACCTAATTAAAAGCTTTTTAAATTTATTTATATCTTCCTTACATTAAAAATATGACATAAAATATTGACAACATTAGTTTTTGTAAACAATCAGCAAGCGGGGGTCTGGTGATTTAGTACTTTTTTTTATTTTGGAGTGATAAGACTCACAGTGGTTAGTGGTATTTACACCTAAAGTAACAGTTTCAAGGTGCCAATAGTCAGCCCACAGCTCTGGTTTATTCCACCAATTTTGTTCAAAATAACGAACATCTTCAGAGGCAACAGACAATATCTTTACTCTTGCTGCATTAAAATCATCTACAGTGCCAGCATTCTTCATCTCTAGAAACAATCTAGTAACAGCTTCAACTAATTGGCTTCGCAAACCTTTTACATAAAGCTTTCTGGATAGCTAACTGTATGTGAAAGCACATAAGATATTAGCACCGTCAAAAACCTTTTAAACGGAATTCAACTCAGAAAAATCTTTATCTATAAAGAAACAAGGTACAGAATGCTTATAGCAATCTTTAAAAAACATCAAACAGCGAACAAGAACATCTTGCTGCTCTGAGCTCAAAAAAGCATGAAGGACAGGACGACCCTTACCATTATTGTCAACAACCATAATAGTTAACAATGGCAAATTATAAATATTTGTTTTGTAAGTGATATCCATCACCAAAACTTCAGGAAACTTATTTAAAGTATCTACCATGTCCCTAGTCATTTAGACTAAATAAACAAAATCCCCTCCCTCATTCCTACCAAAATCAACCCTTCCACCCTCACTCACTAGACCATTCAAAATCTTTTCTGCCTTTTGTTGGTCTGTCCCTTTTTTGTGCGTTGGCTTTAATTTCGCTCGCAAATTGCTGACATCTTTTGGTGCCACTGTTACATTCTGATCTGAAAAAAATGACATCTGTCACATCTATGTTTGAAACAAAATTGCACCGAAGGAGAGTCTCTATTATGAGTTCTCTAACCAGTGCACTAATCAGCAAACAATATTGTAACACAGGAAATACCTCTTTTGACAAAACATGATTTGTATGGTTCAGTAAAACTAACATTTTTATTTTCAGCTACTTTATCTAAAAGTTTTTTCCCCAACCTTTTTTGCACATGCCCGCAGCACTTCAACTTAGTAATGGAGGTGCCTTCATAAATTGGAGGAACAGCTATTTGCTTATAGCTTTTAGAGTCCCCATCTCCTAAATAGTTTGTGTACTTCAAGTTATATAATTGTTCTGATCTGCAAAAGATCTTTTTTAGTCCAGCTGGTTCCATAGCTCATGCCGATCCATCATGGTTTTTTTTGCACAAATGTTTGTGACCTTCAAGCCATTTGGCGAATTCGTCACCCAGCTTTCAGCTGTTGGGCATTGAACTCTGCTTTAATTAACTCTGTTATGTCAACATTTAAATTGCTGTGAAGCAGTATCATTTACTTGTCAGCTTCACTGTCACTTGAGTCGCTATACTTTTTTGATTTGTAAAAAAAATTAATTTGCTTCCACTGTTCAAATGTTACACCAGTGTTTGAAATTGGAAACGATGCAGTAATCGTTTATTTACAGTTACTGGTCTAATTGATGAGCATTTACAAAAAAATGCATCCTTAAACACACAAACCCACAACTTTTGGATTTAAATAGTCCACTGGCAGGTGACAAAATCTATAGAATAAAATTTGCATATTTGCAGAAACTTTTTTAGTTATAAATTTTCTACTAATGACTCATTAATTTTAACCAATAAGGTTTGCAAAAAAATTATGTAGTAAATTAAGTAAAAACGGTTTTTGTCAAAAGGGTTTGAAATAGACTACATCCAGTGATGGAAATTTCAAATTTTATTTTAAAATTTTTTAAAGAGTTTTTACACACTAATAAAACTACCTTACCTAAACAAACAGTTTAGAAGGCTCCAGAACTGTATGAAGACCCTCCCTCCAACTTATCAAATTCCTGTTTGGCTATTGAGCTGGCGAGAGCCATTCTGGACCTTCTCCTTATTTCCTTGGTAGCTTTTTGTTCAGCACTGTCAATCCTCCTCTTGCCACGCCTTGCTGCTTTGAAGAAGTGGCATAGGAACAGCCAGTGGTATTCATAAGAGCAGCCAGTTGTTAACTGCCACCATTAAACTCACTGACTGCCAGTGCAACATCAATGGCTATTCTCTTCTTCCCTACGAAAATGTGCTTTGGACAATATGCTTTCATTTGGGTTTTGTGTTAAACCCTTCATGCATCTGCTCAAGAGAGAATCGGAGGTTTTTTGCAACATGTTCCGGGATAAATGATGAGCTTCTGTGAGGTGGAGGTGTTGAATTATGTGCCACGGCACGTTGCCAGAGGCTTTTCATCTATCGAAATGGAATGATAAAAGAGGGCGTTTACTTCAGCCAGGTCTACAATGACCAGCCCTCCAACTGTAGCAGCTTGAGGTGCTTCACATTGAGAAAACATGCTAAGTTTTCTCTTGGAGGCATTGACCACTGTGGGGATGGTTGTATATCCAGTAGTAGGACTAGTGGCAGCAGTGGGTGTAGTGGCAGCAGTAGTTGTGCTTGAACCAGCAGCCTCTGGATCTGCAGTAGATCCTGCAAGAGCTGATTTTTGCTGCTTGGTAGCACAAGCCTTAGCCAATGTAGCCTTCTGCTTTCTGGAAGCCTTTCCCTTTTTTACATACAACTTTTCATACCTGTGTTAGGCTACCAACTTTTCTTCCTCCAAGTGTGTTACCATGTTTGTACTCTCCAGAGACTAAGTTTCTGAGGGCTGTGCCAAGACGTTTGAAACATGGTTGGTGCACTCCTCTTTCACGATATCAACATCATATGGTTTCAGCGCAAGCAAAGCATTTTATAAGTCTTGCTGTCACCATCACCGTAATTTTTTTTCAAGGAGCGCAGCCATATCACCTTAGCTGACTCAACTTCCATTGACCCTGAACAGCCACTGTGGTTTATTGTGCACTCATGGTCATTATACCACTCATTATATGCAGCTTCACTTATCTTTTTCTTTGCAACTCCAGTCACAGCACACCCCTAAAATGGAAAGAATACATATATAGCACAACATATAAACCAAAAATTCTGTTCTATAGGTTGTGTAACAGAAGAATAAAGGTATATACTTATAGTATGAGTAACATGCCACTTTCCTGACAGTATGAGCTTCTTATGTCGTTGTCAATTACAAGCCCAGTAGATATCTCAATAACTGCTGTTACTCCATGAGATGAAGTGTGCCCTCCTTTATGCCATGAGCCATCAAAGCTAACTGCAATATCCAGAACTGTCTCTTTGCTCTCTACGCCATAAGATTTGCGCACCAGGTCAATAGCTGTGTCGAGACTGGCGTTGGAGAAATTTTTTGAAGAAATTGATATTTTGTTCAAGATATTGCTGTATGATGACTGTGTCATTCCTTCAATGGCCATGGCATTGCAAAACTTATCCATAGCAGCATAGCCTAATCCTATGTTGAGGAAAGCAGCAACAAATTTCTTGTATACAATAAACATATGAATACATCCCTTATTTCCTAATAATAAAAGCCGTTTAAAATAACATAATTAATTGTTCAACACTACCTAATAGAAAAAATATTACACAGAACTTTCACTACTAGTTTTTGAAACTTCTAAACATGTCTAGCTTGTCTCGTCCAAGAGGACCACATTTTTCCTTAAGTTCCAATTCAACATGTCTAAGCGCTTCCTCACAGGCACTGTTGAGGCCTAGCAGGAAATGTGCATTACATTGCAGAAAATGAACTTGTATTTCCTTTCTAAGTTCTTCACTCAGAGTATTTTGAAACTTCCTGCAAAATAATTTCATACATGCAGCTCTATCAGTAAGGGTACTGGTTATTTTTTGCAACAAGACTCTTTAAAATTAACACAGACAACTTGTTACTGTAACCAGAGTATCTGTCATTGATTTAAAAGGGCTCATAATGACATCTAACAATGTATTAGCATCTTCTGTTGCCACGGGATTGAATCCTAAATGGAATATCATTCCATTATCAAGAGTCAGCTGATGGCCCACAATTTTGTTGTGATCTCTGGAAGTGCCATCAAGCATGCACAGTCATGTTCTTATGGGACAATATGCCTTCTTACAGGACAATATGCCCTCAACAACCTGCACCTGATTTATAACACCAGCCTCCGTACATATATTTATGCATGTTTGAATACTTGGCAGCTGGTCATACGCTTTTTCGAAACAGGTTAGCCGCAATAATGTTTATGCATTTGGGAACATTATGTGCAGATATACCTATATCCGTCATTAAACTAATCACTGTTTGCCTTAAGGCGGCTGAATAACAGTTCTTAATGGATCTTTAATGGCAGCTGGCTTTTCACAGTCGCATGATATATTTGCATTTAATATTGCCTCTGCCCTTAGCTGGTAAAATGTTTGCTGTTCTTTTAACTTTGACACTTTGTTATCCATTTCCAACTTGTGTGCTTGCACCAGTTTATTCATAGACCATTTTGCAGCATACTTTTCACTTTTAATAATTTGCAGTCTTTTGCGGTTTGACTCTATGATATTCTCATATTCTTTTAGCTGTTTGTTCAACTCAGCAAGTTGGTTATCTTTGTTTATGCACTCTGACAAAAGCATTGATATTTCAGTATCTTTCTCCAGTAATCCATCACACAAACTGCTCTTTTCCATCTCTAAAGCATCTATCTTTTGTTTAATCTTTTGCAACTGAGTCTTAAATTCCAAAGTTTCTGAAAAGGACTGGTCCTCCGCCACTTTAAATCCACTACTCAGAAATTCTTCATATGCCTCAGGTTGCCTGAGTTTTGATTTGATCATTTTTGTGTGCTTGCGTAGCACCCATTCAACACGTTTTTTAAATTGTTTTATCCGAGGAGGAATAAAATAAACACAGCCATTTAAACAGCAGATCAGATATTGCACTCCCGCCTAATTTGTGCATGAAGAAATTGTAAAAATCAACAATAAATGCTATCGGCGCAACTTTGGCCTTCTCTGCTGGCACTGTTGGTGGATAGTGCGCCATAAGGTATATTTCACTGATATTTACGTATTTTAATAGAAAAAATAATTATCATTTAAAAAAAAATTTAAAAACCCGCGTTTTCTGATTGAACTAAAAAGTAGAAAACAAATGCTATACATCACAATAATGCAAGCGATCGCTCTACTATAAGCGATCGCAAACTGCGTGCGCATTATGACAAACAAATTTGTCACCTGATTAGGATAGCACTGCTTATGACAAATATCACAAGTTATATTGCAAAAAGTGTTTATCTTGTCGAAAAATGTTTTCATTGCTGCCGAACGTTGGGCGTAAGCAGTGCGTCGACGTTGCAAAAACCATTGCAAAAACTTGTGGACGTCCACGGGGGGGGGGGGGGGGGGGGTCCTAATTCCCTAACCCCGGCCTGTGGTAGCTCACTTGGTGCTGTTCTTTTGAGGCTTCTTGTTGCATTTTGTGTTTAAATTCCGCTTTTAAAATGTCCTATGCTTTTCTTTAGCTCATCAATAGTGCAGTTGTTTTCAAAAATTTAGAATTAAATTCTTTAATTGATGAATTCTACCACTTTCAATTTTTTTGGCTAAGTGATTAATACAGTGTTCTTCACTGCCTGGAATGTTATAGCAGTTCTGCACTACGGAGGTATGAATTTGACACTTATATTTCTTTGAAGGCAAATGAGTCACCATCACACATTTCTAAGTACCTTAAGCCAAAACTTTCTTCACACCTTCCCCACATTGTTCCTGCTACAGCTGCCTCCATGGACTTGCTGGAACCATTGCAGTTTTTGTAAGGTTTGTGTGAGACCTTCCAAGCTGCTTGTCATCTGACATGGTCCTTTTATCAGCATGTTTGCAAGTGTGACAGTCACATGGGGAGGTGAAGGCTTTCATGTGCATTGTACCATCATAAGAGACACTCCCCTTTCTTCTGTTTTAATTTCTTGAAAGGCCAGCCTTTACGGTTTGGCCTGATGGTGGCACAACAGTAGGTGCCTCGAGCAAGCAGATCCTCTGCTAGCTTTGGCGATGAAAAAAAATTGTCAAAAAAAATCTCTCTTGTTGCCTGTCTAAGAAGGGCTCTGTCATAGTCATGACTACATCATATCCTAGTCCATTCGTGGAGCTCCTTTCACTCTTCCCAGTATACACCTTGAAGTTTAGTATGTATCCTGACTTCACCTCCGCACAGCACCAAATTTTTCAACCCCCAGGGTGTTGGCTTGTCCTTCATGTACTACTTGTAGCCAAGTCTTCCTCTAAAGCCAACCATGGCTTCATCTACACTAAGTTTACGCTGTGGCTTGTATATAGACAAACAGATGTGCCGAATGTGGTCTAGGAAAGGCCTGACCTTGAAGAGAGGGTCATAGTTAGGGTTGCCTTTTGCGGGTTGTTGCGAGCTGTCGTTGATGTGAATGGCATCATACCTGTCACGACTGATCACATCAGCCACTGCAGGTACCCTCCACATAGGGTCAGAAGACCAGTGAAGTCTTCCATCTGGAATCTGATGCAGGCCAAACATAATATTTATGTAAATATATTTAGTGATGTCATCAGCATTCACTGGAATCCGTTTTAATTGGGTCTTTTTAGCAGCAGACTGGTTGGCAAAGTACTGCTCTGCATATAAATTTGTTAGTATTACGAAGTTTTCAATACATTCATCAGTGACAAACAATTTGAAGTAGTCTAATGGTAGACTTTCAGCAGGAATATCATGCAGCATTCCTTCAAATTCAGTAGGCTCCACCGGTGGAGCGTCCACTTGGTTGGTCTGGAGATTCCGCAACCGCCTTGCACCACTGGCTCTCCGACTGTTACCCGTCCCCAATGATCATGCCTCCGTCTCGGCACACCTGTGGGGTGGGTGTCCAGTAGCCCTCTTTGTGGGTCAAGGAATTGACGTCATAGACCTTTCATTGGTAGGGAGCGTCCGCTTGGTTGGGCCAGATGGTGACGCAACCGCCTTGCCCCACTGGCTCTCGTGCTGTTGCCCGCCTCCAATGATCATGTGTCCGACTCGACACACTTGTGGGGCGGGTGTCCAGTAGCCCTCTTTGTGGGTCAAGGGGTGTTCGCTGTAGGCCTTTCACTGGTAGGTCTGCCTCACACACCAGATCACGCGCCACACACCGTGCCATGTCTCTCCGCCAACCATCCACTCACAGATTCGCACCCAATAAAATAATACAAAATAAATAATCCACATAAACATTGTAGTGGAGTAGAAGATTCACTCAAATCAGCTGCAGGATTTACACCTGGTTCTAAACCATTATTTGGTAGGAATCTAAAAGCAATTTTTTGTAGATTTTTAGATAATTTATCTACAAACTTTCTGAATCTAATGGAACCTGGTTGGTGACACGCTCATCTTTGGGTCAAGTCTGTTTCACAATGAACATGGTCCATTTCAGAATCACTGTAATCAGAACTAGGTTCAAAATCACTCCCATAATAACATACTAATTCAACATCACTACAATCAGTAGTTTCCAACCTTTAAGGCTTGAAACATCTCTACCTAAAAACCTTTTTATGCCTGAAGGGGTGTTAAAGCTTCTGCAACTTAACTCTCAATATTTACAAAACAGTAATATTTTCATTCCTACCTTGCAATCTATTGGATTCACATCCTTTATCATACCTGGATCATTAAATGGTCACTTGAAAAGTTTCTGGATGTTGTGGATCATTGCTTGGAATGGACTAACTGCTGGCTTGGTCCTGAGCAAGCCTAACTTTGTTCCTAGTGTAAACCTATCACAACCCTATCACAGCTCATGGTCTCCAAAAAAAAACCTTGTTGGGAAGGCCCAATTTCAGTTGCCTTTCATTACTTGACTTTTTCTCATGTTTTTAACTATTTTTTTTATTACTCTAAAACTGCACTGACTGTATTGATTTCTTCTTTTTACAACATGACCAAATGCATCTGTGACTCACTCATCCTGTATATTATCAAGGTGGGATTAAACTCATCCTGTATATTATCAAGGTGGGATTAATCCAGATATGTTGTGCAACATGTTACACCTTTTTTTAAACCACTATCTGCCCTATTCATGTATTACCATGCTTAGCAGAATGTTTCTGAGGGATTGGCACAGCCATTTCAAATTAATGCTGGTAGCCTCCATTTCTACATTCAATCACTGAAGTACGAGCAATCCATTAGCATTATAGCCATGTTTAGTTCTGTAAAAAAAAATCAACAGAAGCTAGATGTATAGTTTCATGATGAAAAAATTCCACTATACATATAATACAGATTAAAAAGTAACAGGACTACTTGTCAGTTTAAAAAAAAGTTGTATGTCAATAACTTATATTACATAAAATATCTGGTTAAATATAAAATATATCTAACTACATCTCTGATAACAAAATGTTGTTCAGACAAGCTGCTTTACTCTTTGTATACAGCATACACTTCCTGACTACTTGTCAGAGATAAGTTGTATATCGTCTGATACAATATATTAATATCCTGACTACTTGTCAGAGATAAGCTGTATATGGTCTGATACAATATATTCATATCCTGACTACTTGTCAGAGATAAGCTGTATATCGTCTGATACAATATATTAATATCCTGACTACTTGTCAGAGATAAGCTGTATATGGTCTGATACAATATATTAATATCCTGATGATCTCAGAGAGAACTTGTATCGGTGTTTCTACTACTACTTACACCAGATGTCCAGAATATGCTGGAGATATGACATACAATATAGACACTGACTGGTATATAACCATGCCCTAGAATATAGTATTAAATCATTTTGTCTGTAATAATTTGCTTTTAAGGATTGCTCAATCTGTTAAACATTAAACAGAAGCATTTGGTCATGTTGCAATTTTATACCTGACACTCAATTTAATTATACTGGTGAAGTACTTTATACAAAAATCTTCATAGACGCACACACTTGAGTTAGTTGTGTGATTTTTCTTTCATTAAGCTTGATAGTGTCCTGATCATGTCAAGTATCTTATTCACTTAAGTCAGTAAAATGTTTATTTCATACTTTGACTTCAATTGATAAACAGAATCCAAAGCTCCTTCTATGTAGGAAATAGAATAGTTTATTAGTTTAAAAAATCTTGTCTACAATGCTTAATCAAAACGTTACCACCCATGTTTAGCTGGAGACCATGTCATTATGTCTTTTATTCTCCTGATTTCCTCATCAGGAGAGAGTTATTTGGTTCTTTCCCACAGTTTTAGTTCATGGTCTATTCCTTTGAATGGAGGCATGATTATGTCTGAAATATCAATTTACTGAGCTTGAGATCATCTAGACCTGGGTTAAATATGATCATCTTAGATACATGTGTATCTGTGTATAAGATGGTTAGTGACTGGTAATTTGTCTCTTGGTTCATCAAAATCTCTCTTGCTAACATCAAAAAAAAAAGTAATGGTCACAATTAATGACTGAAGCCAATAAAAATGGTTGATAACCAATCATTGCTGGTAGTAAATAGGTAGGAATGTAAAATAACTTGTAAGACATTAATAACTAGTTCATCAAATGAAAGAAAATGAAGTAGCATAAAACATTAAAACTTCAAGAATATTCAAATCTGCAAATGAATAATTTATTCTAATCTCTTAATGGTTAATTTAAGCAATAAAATATCAAAATCATTAGCTGTTTACACATGGCAAACTTTATTTTCCAACATTTGTTTTGATTGCAGAGAGTTTCATAATTGAAGTCAAAAGTTTTTCTATAAGCTTTTGTTGATTTTGAATAAACTATTCTATTAATGAATGTTAATCAATCTCTTATTCCCTTTTCTCTAGCAAACTGTTCTTAGAGTGAACAGATTTTTTTCTTTAATGAATGCAAGAGTTTTATTTCTTTTTTCAATGAAGATCGATTTAATAGAGAGGAGTTCCTTTTTTACAAAAAAAAAGTCCGATTCCCCAAACGCACTTTCACCTACAAGGTTAGTTGATTAAGCAACAAGGGCAATGGCTAAGCATTTCTGACATGTCCTTATCTTCAGTTAAGGTCAATTGTCTACCATTCAAAACATAAGAAAGCTGACTGCTTAGGAACAAGTTCGCACCTGTAAAATCGTTGTCTTTGAATTTAGCAAATTCTTCACAATCGCATTTCAATTGCTGTTTCTCCTTTTCCTCGTCTATTTTAACAAAATTTAGATTCAACAAAAACGAAAACCAGTTTTTCAAAATGTCAAGCCGAACACTTCGATAATTAATTTCCATTTTTAACCTATTGATAATCTCATGCATTAATTGGTTGATTTCCTAATGAGCCGTTAGTCCAACATCTCTTGTTGTTTCACCAGCCATCATATTCCTTCTCCTTGTGCTATTGGTATTTCCCATTTGTCACAATATTCATTTGCTGAAATTATCGCATTATTAAACTTTAAGGCTGAAATAATTTACATTTCAGCTAGCCCTATTAAATCTTTGGATGCTTGATGAAATCTCATTTTTGGATCTTGTAATCGTTTTGAAACTTTCTGCACTGCTACCAAAACAGTGCACCAAAAATTCAACAAAAACAAAAAGTTGAACTGGTAAATATTTAAAAGCGATCCAGCGTCAGACTTGGTATCTGTTGAAAAATCTCCTTGTAAGTTTTCAAGGCTATAAATTATATTATCTATCTCTTCTTGAATTGCATATACAGCATCATATCGTGAGCTCCATCTTGTGTCATAGTGTCTTTTGACTGATTATTTAGTGTTTTCAATACTTCCCAGCTTGAAGATGATTTGAAAAATAGTGAAAACTTTAAAAACTGGTCCAAAAAAGTGACTACAACAGGTTGAACCTTACTTGCATGAACACATGCTAAACTAAGGCTGTGGTTTTCGCAATTAACAAAAACTGCCTTTGGGTCAATGTCGATAATTTTTCTTTAAACGCCTCCCTTAACCCCTGCCCTAACTGATGCATTATCATATGATTGACCACGACAATCAGTAATAGAAATACTATTTTCTGCCAACTTTTCTAACATTTTACTTACCAAGCTTTCTGCATCTTTTTTGTTTACTTGAAAATAACCAAAAATACTTTTTATTTCAACTTTTTTGTTTTCATTAATGCGCACATACCTCATAATGTAAGATACCTGATCTTCATGCAAAATATCTGGAGTTGAATCTACCAGTATTGTACAATATTTTACAGCCTTTAGTTCTAAAATAATTCGATTCTTTATAGGTTTGCAAAGATCAATGATTTCATTTTGAATCTTATTAGATAAGTATGTGACACCTTTAGGCGTGTCTTTCTCTCTCTGCAGGTGCTCAGCTAAAACAACATCATATTTTGCCATAAGCTTAATTACTGCTGGGAAATTCCTGGTGTTTTCACTGATTGTTTTTTCTGGCTTTGCTAAACCACACATTCTTTCTCCTTGATGTCCCCAAAAAGCTCTGTTTGGCCATGAATGAAATTATTTTGACAATCATTTCATTTTGCATTGCTTAAATCTAACAACAAGGTTCAAGTATTCCCTCATGTACGCTCTATGAGATGGACTAGTCTAGTCTTGTATCAATTAACAAATCCTTCTCAGCAGTAAGTTTTATTTTTTTTTGCCTTAAGTGGGCCAGTTCATCATCCAATATTTTTTTTTCTCCTTTAATTTTTTTCTCCTTTAATTTTTTTCTCCTTTAATTTTTTTCTTTCTCCTGCTCTAGAAAGTGGTAGTAGTTTTGTCGGCCAGCTGCAGCAGCTGTCAAAAGTGGTTTAGTGATAGCAATATAAAACCACTCCACCATTGGCCTTGATGTAATCAAGTATTCTACGTTGTGCTCTCACAGTCTTATCCATCATATTCTCTGTAATTATTTCTTAGTTAAAAGAACAACCCCTTTCCACTGTTGCCTCTCCATGAGGCAAAATTAATACAGTTTGAATAATTTCTCAAAGCAGTTTATAGATACTGCCATAGACCGGTCCGTTACAACGAAGAGTGAAAGTCCTAATTCCATAAAAATTCTGTATCCACTTAAGGTGGAGTAAGGTTTGAAAAGGAAATTTTTTCTTTTTTTCAATGGATGATAAATTACTTCGCTGCAACAACATTGATAGATTAGCTAATTCAGTTAATACATCATTAACAGTATAAAGAGCAATTTGATCCAGTGGATCTCTGTTATGCTCAGTTGACGAGTTAATGTTGGAACCAGGCACAACACAAATTAAAAACAGAATCCACAGTTCATTTAAAACAGTCAAATATAATCTTGTAACTTCTACAGAGAAACAGTGAACATTGAAACGAAAAACCACTGACTACCTGCTACGCTCTACACCACACACCGCTTACACACTACAGTTCACACACTTCTTTCTTCGCTTGCACACCACTACAAGGGGAGGCCACTCTCACACACACTTTATATAAACAAATACATCACAATCTCTTAATGATTTCAAAACATAACTACAAACAGGATCATTGCAGTCTTGTTATTGTTATTCACAGTAAGCAGCTAAAGCATCAAGATTTCTAACAAAAGCACTGACAGCAAAGTGACAACCAACGAACTACATTAATTGGTCGAAAAGATATTACATCCATATCATGCACCTTGGCCAATTTTTCAAGTGCGCCCTTTTTAACTAAAGGACAGCAAAATAATGTGTAAATTGTGCTTAACAGAACCTCAATATTTTTAAACAATGTTAAGCTAGTAGTACAATAGTACAAAATGGGGGGAAAATTGACTGTAAAATGGTGCAAAATAAAATGACTGAAGAAAGAAAAATATTAAATGATTTAGACAAATTATGCACTATCTACATCAGAGTCAGATTGAGCAGCATACTCAGTAGCATCACATAGCAGTGCCTCATAAGAAATCTTTATTCTCTCCTCCACTCCTATGGCTTCAAGGAGACGAAGAACATCATTCTTTTTAGCCTCCTTTACACGGTTCTTTTTTCTAAGCTTCTTTGGATTGATTGAATGAATCCCATTTTTCCCTTTTATGAGAAGACTATGTGAAGTTGTTTCAGCATGATAGCTGTTAGCAGCTACCTCCAGTTTGTCTGAATTGAAAAAGCAATGTTTTGGCTTTATTAATATTGAAACTTTCAACATTCTTGACGGTCTTGGCCATAGACCAAAACATTGCCATGGCGTTCAAATATGTGCCTATATTCGATGGGCTCAAGAATTTATCATCTGGGTCTATCATTACATTAGATTTTAGGCTTTTGATTCTTTTGGCTTCATTTCAGTAGACTGCAGATCGCAGTGTGTCAAGTCTAGCAATTCAAGAAGAAATAAATATAATTTCTAGCAATAAGTCTAACCCTAGGCCCATGTTAGATAAGCTAGATCTACAACCTACCTTGAAGAATCCTTTAATATGATTACATGCAATGGACAGGATTTTTTCTTTTTTCTCGCTCCTTATTACAAGTTCTTTCATTTTTTTGTTAGTGGCTATTAAGTTTTTGAAATGTGTGTCACAAGCCTTTTCCCTACCTTATATAATACACACACAAAAACCACAAGTCAAGCCTTGTTCCCGTTGTTTTTCATATTTTATTTTGGTTCATACAGGCATCGTGTTCATTATCAGACTACGCCATCTTCTTACCCGCCTTCTCTCCTCGTTCCTTTCTCTCGTGCATGCGCACCGTCACCCTGTCTCCCTGATCCAATATCGCCTTTCAACACTCACACTCCCAACATACATTCCACTAACATTTCACTGTTACAGTGTGTACTGCAAATATGCAAACACTTCACCTGAAACATCTCCTTTGGTTTCATCCCAGACATAACAATATCCATCTCTAGTACATAAGTTATACAGAGTGAAATTATGGACCTTTAATTTTATCTTGTGCTTGCTTTGCCCTGAGGACAAAGAAGCACTGATTAAGTGTCCATAGTCCAAACTGAGACACTTTCATCCAACCATCCTCTTTCTTTTTCTTGTTGTTTTTGGTTTCGAGCATCGTCCTTCAAAGCTAGATAAATCTGATGCAGTAATATTGCCCATTTTTGCAGCAGTACAAGTGTCACATTGGACTTTGCGGATAGCAAAAATTACAGCCGATCAAACATGTAAGACTCAATGAAATCATCCATGACAGAGTCTATGATAACTAAAGCTCTCTTGGATATTTGTCTTGAGAAACTCAACGATCAGAAGTTACCCTAACAGAGTGTACAACTTTGTAATGGATCTGTAAGGAATTTTCACAAGTTAAATCTTGGCTTTAGAAATCTATAAGTATGTTCATTTTACCCTATTACCTATGTAAGGGAAAAAGAGCCAACCTTTGCACATAATATCTTGAATGTCACTCTTTAGATGTTCGGCATCTTTTGTACAGAATATGTTAACTCTGCTTAGAGGGTCAAAATGCTGTAGCTATAAATTTTATGTTGGCAGAATTTAACTCTTTTTACCTTCAAGTAAGTTAAAAAGACATTACTTGAATGTATATTTGCACAGCTGTCAAAATGGCAAAACAGTTACAGAACATTACCAATGATTTATGAAGTTAGCTTTTTAAATAGCCCATTTTGCAATTTTGTCATCAAGTCTAAAAAATGGTAGACTGTTTTTTTTTCTGCCATCATGTTCAATTCTAATTTTGTTATTTCATCAACACTCTTCCTTTCCTGTGCTATTCATTTAAAAAAGGAAGTCCTTTCTTCATCTGCACCTGAGAAGTTAATTTTGTCATCTTCAAGCCCAAAAAATGGTTGACTTTTCTGTCATCATGTTCATTTCTAATTTTGTTATTTCATCAACACTCTTCCATTCCTGTGCTATTCGTTTAAAAAAAAGGAAGTCCTTTCTTCATCTGCACCTGAGAAGTTAATTTTGTTATCTTCAAGCCCAAAAAATGGTAGACTTTTCTGCCATCCTGTTCATTTCTAATTTTGTTATTTCATCAACACTCTTCCATTCTTGTGCTATTCGTTTAAAAAAGGAAGTCCTTTCTTCATCTGCACCTGAGAAGTTAATAATATAATTTAACTCATCGAAACCACACTTCTTTTTTTGGGGAGTCTATCTGAAGAGCCATTGGGCTTCCTGCACTGCAAGCTCTCTTTTTTCTTTGATGGCAACAGTAAGCCCTTTGTCGATTTCTGTATTGAGAATTAACTTTTCCTCCGTATTAAAATTTCGTCGCTGTAAACAATTATTACGAGAAAGAAATAATTATCGCTACTAGAGTAGATCTAGGTTTATATCCCATTTTAAAAATCAGTAATAATCTACCTATTATAGTATGCTTAATGTAGACAGTAGATCAACCTGATTTTGTATGGAAAAAAAAGGGCTACAGTTAAATTTGTAAAAAAAAATTCTGGTTAAAGCAGGCCTAGATCTAGATGTATTATATTCCTTATAAATAATATATTCTTCTATTTTGTCAGAGAAGGGTGAGGGATGTAATCCTAAGTGCTCTGGGGATGTGGGGTAGGGGGTTGCCTGGCCTATTAGATCTAGAATCTGTCTAGGAATATTTTTAAAGTCTTTCATTCAAAGTTTTACTTACACACATTTTTCTGCTTTGAAACCTTTTACTCTGGGCAGTGCCGGCGCCAGGCAAAACTTATTAAAACACCAGCGCGTCCCCCTCCCGTCTAACTTTTTAAAATTATTATTTTGAATTAAACCATTTGATTGCAAAATATTCTTACCTGTCATGTACTGAACATGTGTAAATGTGGATGTGCATGCTTCTCTATAAGGCAAGCTTTGCACATATCAAATGAAAAAGGTGAACAGTCTTCACATGGATAATACTCCCCTGATTCGATCCACAATTCTTTACGTTGCAGTGTAGTTTTTTCAATCCAATTTCAACAAATTTATCTCGTAGAGCTAGCCAGCTAGTGAGTCTATTTTTTTGTTGACTGGCTGTTACGTTCCGGGTTGGTTTCTGATAAACAACAACGCTTCGTGACTTCGTTCGCTACTTTTATTCCGTCTCAAATACATTCAAGCATAGCCCTCGTCCTTATCGCTAGCAACTAACCCGCTGACTGACCCCCTACAATCGTTCACTTGCCCTTTTATACCAGCATTCGACCTTGGGATTACAATACATAAACCTATAAGGGTAACTACACAGTAGGGTAAACTCCACTCACACACGCACTCTCCCCTAGTTCTAGACTATTCTAACCTATTCTAATCTGACCTACAATTGACCTGTAACACTGGTATATAAAACTAATTTAGTATGTAGGAAAATGTACAAGCACTTTAACGTATAATTTAATTTAAAAAAATGTTTTATTAACTTATAAATACTTTCCACTGTAAGTGGATTCCATTACTGTTTCTTTCACCTCAGAATCACTACTTTTTGTGTTTAAACCATTAGTTGTAGTCGTGGTAGTAAGGTTCCAATCACTTGAGTCTTACACAAATGTATTAGATTTGAATTATCCTGGATTACTTATTTCTTTGATCATTAGAATCTCCTCGTCTGCTGACATGCTCCTTGCCCTCAATCCTGTTGTTGTTTTTTTTTCCGCTATGTTCATTTTCCAATTTTGTGGTTGCGTTTTTTTTGCTCCTTTTTCTTTTTTTCGTTCTAAACTAGAATCTGATGAATCAGACGGCTGTGTTACACTTGGCTTTCTAAGTATTTTTAGCTCGTTTGTGCCAGGTGTAACAATAGTAAAAAACACAATCCACAAAGTGAATCTGTAACGTTGAAGTATAATTTTCACTAACTAGATCTACAAGAAAAAATTGACAAGAAAAAAACTGACGACGAGGTACACTGTGTTGATGCTACACCACACTGCTTACACACTCCTTTGTTCACACTTCTTTTCACGCTCGCACACCACTTCCAAGGGGAGACTACTCTCACACACACTCCATCCGTGTCTACACACTTTCGTTTAGACATCTACATCACAGGCTGATAATCATTGTCTCTTGCATCAACTCTGTTTTCCTTTTCTGAAAGATCAGACAGGCAACAAAAGGGCGATGTTGATTCTGTATTGACTGCATTTAAGTCGCTAACATGTTGAGTAGGTTCTTCGATAATTTCTGCTGCTTGTAAGTTGCATAAGGCATTCAGTTAAGGATGAGCTCGATTCAATGGCATCTTTTCTATAAACTGGCTGCTCAAGTACCAATATCCCAATAGGGAGAAGGCTTCTTCATGTGCATCATGATCATCTGTTGAACTTGTAAAAGAAAAAAAGGTGTTTGCATTAAATGCTAGTTTTTCAAAACTATACATAAACCAATTGTTAATGTATAGTGTCACAATATAGAGTCATTGTTGTTATGAAATGGCATTAGTATGATTGATACTGATGACTGCAGGTCAAATAGTAGTGTGGTGACTTAGACACAGAAGATTACTTGATTGTTGAAGAAGACACCAACACAATTTTAGCTAAACAACTTAAATTAAATAGATAATGAAACTACACTCTGTATCAGCACCTAAAACGACCAATGTTGTTGATACATTAGTTATTTTGAAAAACAACAAACTGAGTCAATACAACAAAAACTTCATTAATATAATACAACAGTTCTTTACAAAAAAAAATTTAAGTTTAAGCATCGGGAGGTACAATATTCTTCCTGAAGTTACATTAAAAAAACATACCTAAGTATTTGAGTAGCTAGTCTACTTTCTGTTGAATTTAAAGGCTGTTTACAAATTTTGTAAACTTTTGCCATACCAATAATCCTTTCAACATGAACCCTTTTGCTTGAAATGAACCTCGAATAACAGTTAGTGGGTAAAGCCTATTTTTTTTCTTAAAGAATCTTGGAATATTTAAAGTTACATCTTTCCTAGCAAATACATCCTGAACATTGAAACCTTAGTCTGCCATTATAGAGTCCCCTGATTCACACAGATCAATAATTCTACTTCTCTCGACTAATTGTCTATCTGATGTTGAGCCTCCATAGGCATCTGAGATGTAGGAAACGAGTCCACCTGGGGTACATCCTACAAGAACTTTAACTGTATTTCTATGCTTATAAGTGGAAAATGTAGCTCTCTGAGAGCGTGGGTTGGAAGGAATTGGGATTGGGATTTCTGTACCATCTAAAATTACTCTAGTTGTAGGGAATTTTCTATTAAAATCAGAAGGAAAATTTTTTTTTACCAAACTCCTTTTAGGCCACATATTTATTCCCCCCCCCCCCCCCCCCCCCCTCCCCCCACTGACCAGCACAAAAATTAATGCATGTAATAAATATATTTTGAACAGTAAAACTGGAATTATCAAACTTTCTAGCAAGTTCAATTACAGGGTAATTGTGCCTTAATCTAACATTAATAAAAGTTGGTCATGTGTACACAGACATTCACAAGACTGTGTATAAATGTAATTTAATTTATCAACCCCTCTCCCTAATGACCACAACACAGTAAAAAATGTTGCTGTACTGTCCAAGCCAGTATAGTGATTGACAAGTTTGTCATTGTCCTTTATCCTTGCAAATGAAAGATAACGTTGTTTAACTGATTCTTCTAATACATTTGTCTTCTCTTCTGTGCACCCAGCAGCTATTACTTCTGGACCTGGGTCTTCACAGAACTCACCAACAATTTTTTCAGCCTTAATGTTTTCTTCCATTTGTAGACAACAGTAGTTATGGTCTTTTACAAGAGCCAACATATTGGCTGGCTCAAACAGCTGAAAGACTGGTCTTTGTGCTGCATCTTTAGCAGCCATCCACATGTAACCCTGAGCCTGCTTTACCTGCTCATAGGCAATCCCTCTCAGGCTGCCTAAGATGTGTGGCAACGGGTTCAGAACGCTGGTGTTCCGCAGCAAACTTTGAACTTGGCTTTCCCAGTCCGGGAAACTCACCTCCCCTCCTCCAGTGGGTGGAAGGCCGGTGAACAGGTTCAGCCTATTGTGTGTTGACATGCACACATCCACCGTCACGGGCCGCTGTGCGCTTGCCTGTATCGCCGCCATCTTATACTTAAGTTCGTCCAGCAGCTGGGACAACTTCTCGAACGTCGGATCGATGCTTTTATTGGTGACCCTGTGTGCTTTTTCACCACATGAAACCCTTGTAGTTTTTCTGTGCATGTTTGAGCACACAAAAATCCATCATTTTTATAAATACTTAATCCATAAATGATGGTCTGGACATGCTTGCAAAGAGCATGCTGCACACTCACATTGTACCTCCAAAATCACACCATCCATGTCCACCAAATAATGGATTTTTTTCATCTGAGACCTAACTTGTGCCCTCAAATAAATTAAATTATTGGCCACTCCTTGCCTCAGGTATACAACATATCTGTGAATTAAAAAAGAGTATTCATTTATAGTTATTGCAAGTTAAGCAATAAAAAAAATAAAGACTTGAATCACTAATTAAATCTTACGCCATTCAGCATACCTTTTGTGGTACATAGATTTTGCGATTTGGGCTAGAGATGCATGTCATGATTCCAAGTAAGGCACTGTGAATACGTCCGGTAAAACTGAGTCAGTGTTTCAATACAAAATATCTGGTATTATCTTTTGAAACTCCGGCTGCAACGTTTCCTCTCTGCCAAAGTTGCTGTTTTTTACATAAAATTCCAACCTTAAAGTCAGAATATATAAAGTGCAAAGATGTACCGTGGTATTGGTAAATGTTAATGTTAACATTGGCTTATACAAACAGGGTTTCTACACCAAAGTCATTTTAAAATTCCAGGAGTTTTCCAGGAGGAATCAAAAAATTCCAGGACATTTAATAATGCATAAAACAATGTAAAATTTTTATAAAATAATAAGTATAAATTTAATACAAACTAAAAAATATTCAGCGTACTCACCAAATTAAGACAGGAAATTCTTGAGAGCTTTTATGCACTGATTTATATACATATATTTATAGAATTATATACTTATTTACAGACTGAATGTTTGCACATTACAAGCTGCCTATTTCTGTCACTTTAGATCGTATTTCTAAAGTAATAGCTGCCAGTTGCTCATTCTTGCTTTTGGCAGCCCGACGCATGGCGTTAGACTCAATGAAAAACTTGTGGTTGTTTGTGTTCTCAGCTTTTCAGCCAATTTATCAGCAGATTCGGTCAGGCTGCTAATGTCTTTCTCCAACCTGGCTTTTTTCGTTTTCAACACATCCAGCTCCTGTTGGCTGCATCCCTCTTTCGTTTATTAGACTTCTGTTTTTCCAGCTCTGCCTTTTCTTCCAAAAACAAATATTTTGTCCTGGCACCTGCAGCTGCCATGAGCAGCCCACCACTGATGCTGACATTTGAACCCCTACACTGGCAACATGGTCGCAAATCAGTCTCTTGGCCACCACATTTTTTCCATGCATGTTCACCAGCATGACTTCCTTGTTTACACTGAAGCCTCGCTCCACTGTGGCCTGGCCATGTGACAGCATCAGTAGTGTGCGTACTAGTGACCAGAGCAAAGAATAATCTTCGTTGTGCCCCAAATATTGGGGAAAAAAGGTGTCAAGGCGATCGGTGCTGCAGCAAAAGGAGGAAAATATGCTAGAATAGGAAGCACTAATGCTGCACTGCCACTGCAGGAACTGCATCTTAATATTGTCGCAGTGGTCTGGGTTGATCCTACCAACTGAAACCAAGCTGGTCATTACATTTTCTAACTGCTTGACACAAGCTTGACAGTCATTAACAATACATTTTGGTTGCAGCCAATCCAAATTCTGAACAATCTTGTTCTTAATGGGTGTTTTGTCTATAATCTTTGTCACAACTGCTTTAAAAAAAATCCCTGCATTCCATCTGGAATTGAAAAATATCCCTTTGGCTCACTTTATTTTTAATTTCTTTGACTGCAGCTTTGGACTTGAAACCAATGTCAACATCAGACGCTGGTAAAAGATTTTTTGTTGTTGACATGTCTAATCACAGCAGTGTTGCAACTGATGAGCATTCTTTCTTGAAAACTTCTGGTGCAACAAACCTCTGAAGCAGGGATCGCAAAAGGTTAAAAAGCTCATGTGCCATGAATGGCAGCATGGGGGCATCGCTTTGAAATTTTTTAAGGAATGGCTGCAAAGTCTTGGCAATTGAAATAAAACACTCAATCCTTGGAGTTAAAAAATGGTCATTCAAACAACTTTGCAAAAATTCAAAAGACTTGGTGTTTGGGGCTTTTTTTTTCTGTCAAAATGGATGTAATAAATCGCTTGACATGGGGCCAAACTTTTAATGCCCTCTCTGCAACCATAACAATTCTCCACCCAGCGATGTGGGCAATGATCCAGGGGGAAATCGCTGCTACCAGTGAGTCTCGTGTAGTCTTCACGGTGTGCCAGAGTATCTTTCAACAACCATGAGAGAGAGGAGAAGAAGTGACTTAACTCCCACTTAGATGCCACAAGCCCAGAACGAAAGGCATTGTGTATGGTGTGCAGACCACAACTACCAATGTCGATAAAACCTCTTGCAGAAACATGTTTTAACTCGGTCGAGAGCAGTTTCAGTAATGTAACAAAGATAAATTAAAATAAAATTTTTAAGTTAATACTGTCAGTTACACTACTATTTAATTAGGCTATCTGATTATTCATTTAGAATTTAGATTACCTGAGACGACCCTGACGCATTTTCTTTACTAAATAATAAATAAATTAAAATTAATGCAGGGCCTAGATTCTCTAGCTAGATCTAGTCTAGTCACTTCTTTTCAAAATGAAATCTAGCAAGCAAAATCAATCAACAAATATTAAAATGTTACCTTTTTACAAGATCTCCTTTTCTTCCACTTATTTTTGCTCCTCTTCTTCGACATTCTTCTTTAAGTTGAACTAAATTCATTTTCCCGAAGCTGACTTTCTCCATCTTTCGTGTTATTGCTTTAACTTTAAGAAAATGTAAAGGGACGCTCAACGCATCTCTTGGTTGCTAACCTAATTCCCTGTGGCGCCACCTACCGGCGCTTTCTTAGAAATACGGCCCATTGCAAGAGGATTGTATGGGTTTCCCCACCTATCTCTAGCTGGATAAAGTGGCTGGGGCGTTGGGGCAAAAATCAATTGCCCAGCGGTCCTTTTTTCCTATTTTTAGGGTTCCATAGTATCGGGTTACGAAATGGATATCATTATGTGGTTTATTAATTCCTTGTTGAAAGTTTGCGGAATCCATTTAAGGTGGCCTTTTTGGTCCTTTTTGTCCGCATGTAATAGGAGAATACTAGCACAGTAAGTTAAATCCTTGGCAATTTCTACCATGTGTAGAGATTTGTACAGTTCCTTGGATTTAACTGATAAAAACCACATATTGGATGTCCCCATGTTGTAGCAATTAAGAACTTGTTGGCGGCTAGTTTGATTTTCATAATCAAAAATATCTTCAAGGGTGATCTCATCTATTCTTCTTGCTTTGGTCCCTTTTATTATCACTCTTAAAGTGTTCTTGGGGTGTTGCCCAGGTGCCACTCCATGGATACTGATCTTTCTGATTAGTGAAATTGTAGTACTTACAGGTTTTGAAACTTCCACGTTTTTTTCTCGCTGTATTCAAGATGTCTGCTACTTTACTTGAGACAGCTTCCAGTCCAGGGAAAAATCCTGGTTCAACTGTGTCATTTGAGTAGTCGATTCTATCCTGCTGGTATATTAGAGGTAAGCTGGAACATTTGAAAAGACCTCCCTTACCACCTCAAAACCCCCAAAAAATGACTTTGGCGGCTGTTATGACAGTGACGTAATATGACTGTAATTTTGTAAAATTCTCATTACATTTTTTTTTGTTTAAGAACTTTTTTTCAGTTCTTCTCTGAAGTAGTCAAGCTGTTGCAGAATACTAACTTGGTGGTGTACTGAAGGAAAAAAGGAAGTATTAACAAAACCATAGGCTATTGTTTACATTACATTTTTTTAAGTTAATTTAAAAATTAAGCAAGACTTAGTTGTTATCAGAAGTTGTAACAGAAGTTGTAATATAGAAATCAAGATTGATTACTGGACAAGCATACTTACAATAGCAATTGCAACCTCTTAAGTAAAAAAAAAAATCAATGAAAATAAGCCAAGATGAGCTACAGGTTTTCATTTATTTTATTAATCTTAATCAGTTGGTTGGTGGTGCTTCACACAGTAGGTTGGTGGTGCCCTCCCACAGTAGAGTAGGTTGGTGGTGCCCACACACAGGTTGGTGGTGCCTTCACACAGTAGGTTGGCGGTGCCCTTACAGTAGGTTGGTGGTGCCCTCACACAGTAGGTTGGTTGTGCCCTCACACAGTAGGTTGGTGGTGCCCCTAGGCAGTAGATTGGTGGTGCCAAGTGATTACGCTATCTTTACTTGTTTAATACTGGCCACCAGTTGTTACGTTCAGGTTGGTTTCAGATAAACAATTCCTCTTCGTGACTATGTTCACTACTTTTATTCCTTCAAAAATATATACAAAAGTAGCCCTCGTCCTAATCGCTAGCAACTAATTCTAACAATCATTCACTCCAGCTTTTATACTGCATTCGACCTTGGAATAACAATACAAAAACACACCGGGGTTAACAATATTTTAGGGTAAATTCAGCTCACACACTCACTCTCCCCTAATTCTAGATCATTCTATCCTATTCTAATTTAACCTACAACTGACCCGTAACACTGTGTATATTGTAAACATACATGAAAGTAATAAGTAAATAATTTAGTTATTAAAAAAATAAGAAAGTCATAGTACTATGCTTTTATACAAGTGCACAACTTATCCAGTAATACAATTTTATTCAGTTAAAAATGATCATCCTTGCAAGGAGTATGGAGACTTATTGATGGATCATTTACAACCCGATATGTCACAAATGCTACAGTAACCTTTAGAGCAGCTGACAGAGAAAATAGTTTTTGATGATAGGGATGTCTCGTGAACACAGGTTCTCATTTGTTATTTGTTTTCGTAATATAAATTAATTAAATTACTGTTAAATGCCCCAATAGTGGCATCTATATTTTTAACTTTACAGCATAACTTACTTTAAGTGTATTGTAAGTAAACTCATGTGAATGCATAAACCATATGTGCTACAGTAACCTTTAGAACAGCTGACAGAGAACAGTTTTTGATGATAGGGATGTCTCGTGAACACAGGTTCTCATCTGTTATTTGCTTTTGTAATATAAATTAATTAAATTACTGTTAAATGCCCCATTAGTGGCATCTTTATTTTTAACTTTACAGCATAACTTACTTTAAGTGTATTGTAAGTAAACTCATGTGAATGCATAAACCATATGAGCACACTAAAATTGTCATTGAGCAATAAATTGAAATGCATTATTTTAACTTGTATTTTGTATTGCAATTTATCAGCTTTAAATTTATATTTTAAATCTATCAACAGGAGGAAGTGGATCCAAAAATATCAATCCATCTCTGACATCTGCAATCAAGACAGTCAATGAATTTTGTAAAGATAAACTTCAGTGTAGTATAAAATAAAGTATTTATAAACCATATTTAATGTTTAGTTATCATTTGTTCAAAGTGTGGGCGTTAACTGTAGGCCTATACTTCATTTGTCACTTCCCCGTGGTTGGTTCTGTGCTAACCTGTTTGAATTCTGCTTGTGTATGCAAGCTGGAGTGGTAGGCACTTTAAACACACAGTGCTTAAATTTTTTCAAAACACTCGAGAACTACTAGAAGTATTTTGTAATTTGACAGCTGGTCAGTTGAAAGAACTGAACTAACAATAGTTTCCAGTCCCATATGAGTCAACCTGGATCTCATGGGTGCTTCTTCGTTCTTAATTTTTAGTGTTGGGAGGGATTGAGCCTTATCTGCCAGAGGGTTTGAACTCGAGACTTTTTTCGAATTTATCAGCCATGAGCTTTGCAGACTCGACCATATTTCCATCACAATTAAGGATTACGTGTCAGCTGGTTATGCGCCATTGACTCAGATTTCAGCCTGCTTTTCTTTTTGGATTTGCTTCCATAGCCTTTGTCCAACCAAGAACAAACAAGGCAGCAGTTGTTTGATTTTGGAGTTTCCCCAGCTAACGAGCCTCATCTGCCCGAGAGTTCGAACTCGAGACTTTTTCGGTTTAGCAACCATGAGCTTTACCGACTCGACCACGCCGACCCCTCATGGGTGCTTGAAAGTTACAGTATAGGGGACAGGGCATAGTGCTCACCACATTATGCCAGAGGAAACTGCCAACCCATGGACCAACATGGTTCAAAAGGGTAAATTGTGAAAACACAAATGGAGATCAATATTGGGAGATAAGTACAAAAATGTGCTTTATTCAAAAATGAATTTAGCAACAATGAAACAGACTAAAGGTGTAAATATTTTAAAAAAAAAAAACAGGCATACTAATAGTTTGAATTAAACTAAAACAAGGTTTCAACTCAAATACTAAACTTTTATTTTTAAATAACCAGTTGCCATTTCAAATACATTTTAATAAAAAAGATGAAATGATAATGCAGGCAACACAAAAAATGTCACCAGAGTATGTATATTGTGTAAACTTTTTTTTTTACATATTGCCAAAACTTTTCCATAGATATAGAAATATGTACAGTAGCAGTTATTTCTAGGTCCCATTAGTCTAAAACAAAACATCCAAAAACAATCAACATATTGACTTATTCATCATAACTAATAATACTAATATGAAATAGTAATATCCATGAATCTGGAGGGGACAACAAAATCATATCACACAAACATTTACAAAATACAAGTATAATATTCAAGTGCTAAATTTTAAATCAAAAAACATCTATTCAATACACATTCATGCTTTGAACATGTATTTTACATAGAAAACAAATGATATTTAAATTGTGCATTAACAACTCAAGTAAATGTTAGGTAACTTAAACCACATATATCAAACTTTAATGTATGTTAAACAGTTCTTTAGCCTTTAAACTCCACTGGGATAGCAATTTCTTTAGGAGGTTCAATTGCTTTCTTTGAAGCTTTAATAAGAAGAGTTCCTTGTGAGTTCATTGTTGATGTTACAGATGTTGCATCCACATTCTGAAATTCAAAATTACACATGAAAAGCAAAGGTATAAGTATAATAAAAAATGAAGTAAATAGCAGCCATGTAAGAATGAAACAATTACTGTAAAACTGCTTTTTTAACTTTTAAAATGAAAATTCAGTAGCATGAGATATATTTGTTTCTATAAACTACTTACATCTGGCAGTGCATATGTCCTGATCATTTCCCTAGACACAAAACCATGTTTATCCTGCTTCTCCTCATGCTTTGCTTTGATTGTGATCTTTTTGTTGTCTGAGGTAATCTTAACTTCTTCAGGACTGTAATGGCGGAGATCTAAGCGAATCCTGAATTCTTTGTCAGTGTTTTGTATCTGTAATAGATTTATCATTTAATTTATAAAAGTCAATGTTACAAAACAATATATCATAACCATAATTCATCGCTAGCTTATCCTAATAAAATTAAAATGGGCATGATACATTATCATCATTATACTTCGTTTCCTTTAGTCTAGATCTACAAACCTACGAAAGATAGCAGAGGCGTAGCGACCCTTCCCGGGGACAAAATTTCAATTTGGCGCCCCCTCGAGAGCAAATTTTCAATTTGCAAACCCCCCCCCCTCAAACTTTCGATTTGCACCCCCACCTCAAACTATAATGCAAAAATGCAGCAAAAATGACAATTTAATTTGTTTTTACAACCCATTTTGGCACCCCCTAAGGTCGGCGCCCAGGGACATATGTACCCCCCCTGCCCCCCCCCCCCCCCCCCCCCCTATCGCTATGCCTCGGAAGATAGCCGACAAATCTACCCATATCCTACTAATCCTAGAAATTATATTAAAATTAATGAATTTATAAGATATAGAAATCTAAGTGTTTTCTTGTAAGCCTTTTACTTTAGGGGAAATGTTCCCAATTAAGTTGACCTGTGAAATTTATTAATTTAATAAATAGTCCATGATAATATATGTAGGTCTAAATTAACATTAATTAATAATTAGTCAATTTTATTGCATTAAAAAATACTAGGCCTTTGAGCCCTATTGTAAGTAAGCCTAGATCTATAATACTATTATATATATTATATATATATTAATTATAGGTATATACTTATACTATATAGATCTAGCTCTGAGTATATATTTTAATTTAATAAAGATTACATGAGATTATTTTGAACCCACCTCTGAATCCCCCAGACGGCCACTGTTGTTAGAGTGTGTTCTATCTGCGTTACAAAGCACAGGCGATCTGTAAACGTCCCAAGGATGAACTAGGTCATCTACTAGTCGGAGTAAGTTGTTTTCATCACACAGTCGTGGGTGGATGGCAAACATTTTCAGGTTGAGTCAATGAGTAGTCCTGTACTAATAAACACGTGTTATGATGTATTTCAAGTTTTAACACAGCGAGAGCAGCTTCCCTAAGTTAAATCTGAAGTCAAGTAAACTGTAAATTGTAAAGTTTTTTCTAGACAATCTAGATTTCTAGATCTAGAATCTAGACCTTTTCTTGTAATAATTTGCAACTATGTTAAATATTATATGTAGAAAGTAGTTTTAAGTAGATTGAATCAAAAGCAGTTCTAAACCGATACAGCAATTTACACGTTTAATAGCAGCTTCTAGTCGGTGTTCTAATACTCGAGCTTGAAACGGCTCGATATTTATATTATTTGACACCGCTTCGCGTTTGTTGTAGAGAATTCGAGATGAACTTTAGTTCGGCCTAAACATTGTAAACATGTTTCGGGGTCATAGGTTATGTTGTTGTAAACTACGCATATGATTGGTGGATAAATTAAGATACTAGGCCTAACATAGGCCTAGGTCACAAGTCGAGCAGTTTCTGGAAAATAATTCTACTTCTAGATCTAGTATGCAGAGGCGTAGCTGAGGGAGGGTGGGGCGGGCGCCGACCTTAAGGGGGCGCCGAAAGGGGTTGGAAAAATGTAAATAGACTGTTACATAGCTTTACGGACTTAATTGTTTTCTACATCAGTTGTTCGACACCAACATAAAAACCGTTGAGGGAAAATGACTAGGGGGGGTGGGGTGGGGGGGGGGTCTGCCAATACAACTAGGGGGTTGGGGACCTTTGAACCAATATGAATAAGTATAGAAATGGGGGGGGGGGCGCAAAATCGATAGTTCGCCCTGAGCGCCGGAATGGGTCGCTACGCCTCTACTAGTATGTTATTGTTAACTCATTTTTTTTCGGACTTCACGAGTCAGGTAAATTAAAAAGTTATTTGGTCAACTAGTATCCACCATTAAATGTAGTTAAATAATAAATACACGACTTCATTTCTGCATGAGCGTCATAACGACATAAGTCACAAATGTTCCAATGGATGTCCCCGATTAAATTTAATAGCATAATAAAATTAACAGTATTGATAGCCTATATCAAACACCTTTCCACTTTTTTCGTTACATACATAGTCTTAGCTTTAAACTAGTATTGTAGTATAAACGAAGTTGGGCCTTGAATCACTCGTGGTGATGTTTTAACTAGGTAAGCTCGCCTTGGCATATCATAAAAATTGATGGTTTTTTTTTTTTTTTTTTTTTTTTTGGAAAACCTGGTAGGTTTGGATTATTGCCTGGTAGGCTATGCCTAAGAAAAAACGCTTCCCGCCCATTTCCGGCGTGTAAGCCTCTAGATCTAGACCTCTAGGCCTAGTTGTAGTTGGAAGTGTGGGATCGATCCACGTAGGCTCTAGATCTAGAAATCTAGGTCTAGAAGAATAGATCCTGAGATTTAGGGCCTAGAATATCTAGATTTGTAGATTGGATCTAGAGTACAGAATCCAGATTCTTTTTTTTTCTTGCAGTCGCTTGACCATGCTTGCGCTAGGGCTGAAAAGCGCCAAAAATCTCGATCGCAAAGTTCAGAATCAGATAAACTGTTGTCAGTGTGTCAGGTAGGGACCTTTATTCACAATGCCCTGTAGTTGTAGATAACCAAAAATGAAACGGTTCTTGTTCAGGCAGAAGCAGTTGTCCACAAACAGGATAAGCTTAGATATTGAGCTATCCAGTGTAGAAATATAATGGTCGAGGCAAGATTTAACTTCATTATGACTGACCCTTTGCTGCATACACATTTTAGCCGAGTTATTATTTATTAACATTGTGATTGTCATGGATACACAAGAAATTATGGATCCACAGTTGGCGTTTGTAATACTCTTGCCCAATGCCAGTTAAAGGTAGGGGCAGGTTTTTTTCAAAATCCATGCAGATCACTGCAGTGTCTTGAGTTAGCTTTGCAGCTGAAGTTGTCTCAGTAATTTCTCAATTTGCACATAAACACATCAGCTTTCTTGATGTGAAGCTCATGCTACGTTTTCAGGTTGTTAAATAAAACACTGTTATTGGCTATTTCAGCAGCCTTTATGTCCGCATCAAACCTCTCACATCTATCGCAAATGTCAGAGCGAGAAAATCCAATTTTGATGTTGAATTCATTCAAGATACAACCAGTAGGGCCCTATTTGATTTTATTCATTTTATCCTGCAGATCAGGATTTTCTTGTATAAATAACCTATGCATTTCAGCAACTGTCAGTGAGGCATCAAGGTATTTCTTGTGCATATTCTTTGATCTACTATAGTGGCTTTCATGAGCAGGAAACATTCTAATATGGTCACAAACACGCTTACGAATTTCTTCATCAATCTTTTTAAGATTGCCATGCTTACCACGTCCATCAGATATACTGACAGAAAAGTTACATTGTTCACGGCACAACGGCAGGTATAAAAATAATAGCCCGGTATAGAAATCCAATCCTTACAGGAAATACGAGTTTCTTGTAACAAAGCCACATCCACATTGTGAAAATTCAGAATACGCTGCAACTCGGGTAAACGGGAACGAAGTCCGAGAATATTGCACTGAAGAATTCTGAAACACGACACGTCTTGGTCACCCATGTCAGAAGGACTTTTCTTTTTAATCTCGATTCTTTTTTGCTGTGCAATCCAAGAAAAGCTCCTTTGCAAATTAAAATGGTTTGTTCCTGGACAGTTACAGAATAAGAAAAGCTGCTTCGCTCCTGACGTATTACTGTGTCAGGATTAACACTTATGCATCCTCGTAGATAAACATTTTGAGCCTCATGGTCCTTCAATGTAGTAAATTCTGTGAAAATTCTTTTCCTCTCCACTTCGGTTAGTTTTGTCAGGCATTTGCACCGACATTCCACAATGAAAGCCTCCTTTGATGGCTTGAGCTTGTTACCGTAAGATGCATGTGCTTCTCCTGAAAATATAAAATGTAGGCCTATTATTTTCTATTAATTTTATACTGTTGAACTCAGTGAAACAAATAATACAAAGTAATCAATAACTAGATCTAGATTTAATATAATCACCATGTGACCCAATCGAGCAAAATGATTGGATTAGCAAAATTAAGAACTTTTAGCACAGAAACACTTGACTTAATTACTTTTTGTCCACAGAAGTTGGTATTTCTATTTTTTGCTTTAAAGGGGGACTTAGGTACATAATTAATCTTTTATATTTATACAGGACATCCAGCTTAACCTGGAAAGGTAGCAATGGCTATTTAGTTTTATTTTTATAAAAATGTGACTTAAGTACTTTTAGCACGAAGGTCTTCATATATATATATATATACTTCTATAGGCCTACACAAGTACACCAGAACATAGATATTTTATTTTACATTATAGGGGGCCTATACAAAAGTTGCAATAAATCTTGAAATCTGTGTGATGCTTGGGGCAACACATGTCGCACACAAAGTTGAACTGTTGTAGCTCCTCTGCATTTAAATTCTTTGCTGTTTGAGTGCAACACGTGTGCCACCAGGAATCACAGATATCGCACTGGACCTAAAGATTTCTAGTAAATCCACTAGATCTCATCTGGCATCCAGAGCAGCATTCTTCTTTTGACGTGTCATCAATGTTAGAATCGTTGCCAACATGTTCCTGACTTTCCATTAGATTCATCTTTTTAGCCCTTTTTTGCTTCTCCGCCCCATGCTTCTTCTTTCTTCTCAAGGCATTCTCTTTTCTCTCTTTCTTTAATCAATTTCTGGTGTTCTTTCATCTCTTTTCTTTTTTTTAGACATTTTTTCATAACATTTCACCTTTGCGCCAGAATGTGCTTTCACCAACTGTCAGTTTTGAGGACTTCTCCTCTGGCAATCCTCGAGAGTTTGCTCTCACCGTTCCAGTTAGCAAAGGTTTTTTTTTCTAGAAGATACTCTGCTCATGCTGGCTTGGTGTAAAAATTAACAGTAAACAAATGATATCCTTTATTCAAAACCCTGGACACCTCCATGAGCTGTTTCACAACTGCGAAAGCTTGTCCTTCCTCATGGTGAATGTCAAAGTCTTTGCCAGCATACAGCTACATATGCATAACATATCCATTAGAATTACAGAGTTGAAATTTTTTAATTCCAAGCCTAACATGTCGCTTGTTAGGCATGTAGTGAATATAAACAACCCTATTTTTCATGCCGATCATTGGCTCATCAAAAGAGATATTCCTGGACGGAATATAATAATGTTTTGAAAAAGTGTTAATTTTGTCCAGCGCTGGCCTCACTTTGTTCCATGGGTCAACAGAGTTTGCGTAGTTGACCAGTAGTCATTGATTTTTTTTCTTTCCAACAAGTCCCATGTTTTGGAGAAGGCCTAGGTATTTCTTCAATTGTTCCATGGTGATACCTTGCTCTGGCCACCTAAAATACAGACTTTGAGAATACTTTGCTCTCCATTCAATAGTTGAATCTAAATTTAGGAAATGTTGAGCATAGCGATTGGTCTCACGTAGCACAATGTTCATAAGTTCATTGTCGTAGGGATAGATCAGAAGGAGTGGTAGTCACAGCCCGGCGGCACTTGCGCACGGCAACACCGTTACCTGTGTTTTTGTGTTGGATGACACTGAGTAGACATGTTTGGCACCTTTGCAGGCTACCACCTTTCTGCCCTTTACATCAAACCCAAAGCCTGTCTCATCAGCATTAAATATCTGACAAGGGTAATCCAACAGGCTAGGTTCCAACTTATCAACACACGCTTTGAACTCCAAGTACCATCTTGTTCTTTTCTAAGAGACATCTGTGTTCTTGTTGAGAGCTCAGGATGTCTCTTGAAAAAGCCGTACAGCCATTTTCTACAGGGCATTTGTGCAGCTGCATCCCTCTTTACTAGTATCCTTTTGGCTGCTTCTCTCACCTCCTCGTGTGTCTTCCCAAAACCTCTTTCTGCTAACTTTAAGAGCCAACAGGCCAGCTGCTTCTCATCATCCGTGGTCAAGAGGGCTTTGTTGTTGCAGACAATGGGACTCCTCCCCTTTAATTTGCCGTACAGCGTTGTAAGCGGGATACCGTAGACCTGTACAGCTTGGTGAAAAGATAACTCTTTCTTTTTAATACTTTTGACGGCAGCCATTTCCTTTTGGGTGTCATGCTGCTCACATAATTTCATCTTATAATTTGTTTCTATCAAACTAAACTGAAAATGCATGCAATGAATGGGTTACTGATGTACATAGGTCTATCTAATGATTACAATGCGCAAAAAACCATTAAGGGGACCCCATATATTGATAACAATTTATGTGTTCCCTATGAGGAACACAGACAAATTTTGAAGCCAAATAGCTAACACCCCATTTTTTTTAAAATTGGTAAAGCAAACAACTTAGACTATCAATTGTATGTTCTTAAACATATAAATACATCACAAATTTGATAGGCATATTTTTTTTAAAAACCCGGCTTAAATAAAATTACGACGCTAAGCCTGATGGTACCTCATTCATCCGGTGGAGGAAAATAAATCAAAGCCCACGCACTTCACTGGGTTGTAATTGGTACTATCCCTCTAAGGGCAATTGAATGTATTAAACTTTGTTACTGAAGAGTTCTAAAATGGACATACTACATGCCAGCACAGAGATTTTGTACAAAACATGCAAATAACAGTGTAATAAATGTTTAAAGTTCGCTATTCGGCACATTACTCTTGACTTTGTCCTCTTTGCACCTTAAGGAACATAGGGCCTCCACCATTTCCTTCCATTTCTTCTGATCCCCGGCTATTAATTCTCTTCTCCTAAGTGGAGCCCTGGTTCTTTCAAGGACTGGATTGATTTCAGATTTGGCTTCGGTTTCTGTAACTATATTTTGTTTTATGTGGACGAGTAGTTAGCCCATCGCACAACCCCCAACCTGGAGGACCAGGTCACAACGTTTGGTCTAGCCCCTACCCCGGGCAGATCTGTCCGTCTTGGTTAGACCTGCCAGGAGCACTAGGCAACCGCCGGCATAGCTCTGGGGGTCGCTGGGGCACACAAGCCATCCCACCACTTCAAGGCAGTGTGCCATCAGGATGGCACGTTACTCTAGTATCTTAATAATACACACAAGTTATCAAGGTTCTAAGGAATGTCACTTCATTAATATTAGTGTAGTAGCCTTCAAACTTGGCGTACTTATTTAATAGTTGTCTAGAGCAATAATATAACTTTTAAAGACCCAGTTATTGCTTACTTTTTATGCTGCTTTTGCCTTTAAATGGTACTACTTGTCTATCAATGCTGAGCATCTCGGATGGCACAAAGTTCAATATACTCTTTTTGAAGGCGCCAATAAGAGGCCTTATTTTGGCTAACTTATCATCTGTTCTGTCAAGGTTGTTTGACAGGTGGAGATTACTTTTGATTCGCTCAAATCTGTTAATAGTCATTGTTTCGGATACAGCAACACACTTGGTGGCAGGGCACCAATACATTCTGCATCTTAGAATTTTTACAACACTCATGTAAAAAACAATTCCAATGAACTGTTTTAGTTGGTCTTTATCAAGTGATAGTGTATTATATATATCCATGTTGGGAGCAGTATAGGTTTAATTGATGAACAATGGTATCTAACAGTTCATCTGTTACAATGTCATTGAAGTAATCCAGTGGCTGTCTTGGGGGGTTGGGGTTCTCGCTTAGGACCAGTGAATGCTGGCGCTGTTGTGGTTTGTTCTTGTTCGCCATATTGTTGCCACCAAACAATACCTCTGTTTGGCACTTGAGAAGGTTCTTGGGGAGTTTCCTTTTCTTCGGAATCTGATTGATCTTAAGAAATAAATTTTAGGGAATATTATTTGGTGAAAATAATGCATCTTCCAGCAGTAATTATATACAAAACAAATATTTTACTAATTTAGAAACAAGACGTGAAAGTATTCACTAAAAATATTAGAGAATAATAATAAATTACCTTGGGCTTCGTCTGATAAATCATCATCCCTATCTTCCAATTGTACCTTGGTGCTGTCCACAAGTTTTCTGTTTTGTCATCTGACAACGCACTATCTTCAGAGTCAGAAGGAATAGGTTGAATAGGAATGCTTGACGACTTTCCATAAAACCTCTTGGTATCCATGAATCCAAATACTCCCACTGGATCCTCTTTTTCTCTAAAAATATGTCTTGAACCCACTAGGGTCTCCACTGCTTGTATCTGAGCTTGGAAATACTCATAATACAGTGCAATATCTTGTTGCCTATCTCTGTATCAACCTCCAATGCTCTTCTAGCACCAGCAGCGTAACTATCTAGGGGATGAGCATTTAAATTTAATTCCAACAGGTGTGTGTGCTGTAAAGTATTCAGCTGGTTTACAACACTGTGATTCACAGCTGTCCTATCTGTCACTGTGGATTTAACGGTGGATATAAGAGTTGTATAAATCTGAATTTGGATGCATTATGTTCTATGTAGTCCACAGCTTTTCCACCAGGTCTTATAATATATCAACAGCCAGAAATATGGATTTCATTTACATGCCTACCATCAATAGTGGTTTCATCCCGTGACAGTGTAGCATGCAAGTGCCTCGCCAACCTGCAGATCAGCTAAAATGCCTATTTCATAAGCCATTTGAGCCACTGTAGATTTGCAAGGCACACTGTCAAGTTTCATTCCAGCTTCCTGCTCCAGGAAAAACTTTAATAGTCAGCAGCTGACACAGACACATTTTTCAATAAAGATTGGTAAAACAACTGATCATAGAAGTACCATCCCAGTCAGCACACATATTGGCTAAACATTGGTTACCAATATTGGCTACATCTTGGTGCAACATTGGCAGAACCTTAGCCAAACATTGGCTATATCGGAGCCAAATATTGGCTACATCTTGGCCCAATAATGGCAATATCTTTACCCAATAATGGCTATATCTTGGCTGTACCTTAGCTCATCCATTAATATATCCTGGCTACAACTTGGCTCAAATTATTATTTTCAGCATACAAAAAATTTCCATTATCATATCAGTCATAATATTTACAAAGTTAAGTACAAAATGTGAAAGAAGTTTTATTCAAAATGTAATAAAGCAGCAATACATTCACAAAAATTGCTCATCTATTAAAATCTGTATTATACCATCCATTCAAATGTAAAAACTATAACTAATACTATAAAGTACTGATTGAAAATGAATATGTAAATAGTAGTGTAGTAACTTTCATTTTGAAACAAACATATAAAAAAAATTTTTTAAATATACAAACCATTTTCTTATAATGTAACAGATGTTAAAGTACAGTTTAAAACTAAACTAATGTAAAAACTTAATTTACTGTACAAGAACACAGAAGCTGTCATGTACTAAGTGTGTAAAAATAACATTAAAACAAAATACTTACTAAACTTCAGCATTTTCACAGAAGTACAATGTAGTAAACACTAAGGCATTTATGCTATCTTGAATAAACTTATAATTCTATTTTTTTTAAAAATGATTTTTCAAAATACCATAAATGGAGGATTTTGTTTTACATGGGGTGGAGGGGTGATGCTAAAAATAATCACTCAGCCTCATTATCATTATGCAGTTGTTTGTTGGGGCCCTCTCTTCTTTTTCTACCTCCTGCACGGTCACCCGACACGGCAAGCCAATCACTGGTCCCCTTTTCCGGTTCTTTTATTGTAGCACAAGCTACGTTCGGCCTCATAAGAAAACGAACACCATTCACACGAAAATGGTTTTACTGTTACTGAGACTTTGTGGCAGACCTGCAGATGTTTGATTAGTTTTGGATGAAATGAACTCCTCATTACATAATTGACAATCATAAGATCTAGATCTAATATTAACTGGGCTGGATAGGCCCTATAGGGATTGTAAGTTCAGCGTTATCGTCACTGAATTTGAGTTTTCCTTTTTTGCCTTCAAAAGAGTAAAGTGTCGACAACTGAGAATGTATTAATTCTTTTAACACTCTGAAGAGACCATGCCGAGCATTTTTGCTGAGGTAAAGACTCTGTTGAACAAAAAGTATTCATTTATTACAAGGTATTGAAAGAAATATAATTCACTGTAGTTTCGAATTTAACAGTAATTTTGTTATAAAGTTGCTTACCATCCTCTTCTGTACTGAAGTGTCATTCAGACAACTATCCAGGCTGACCATTTGCTCAACTGGCTGTAAAGGAAAGGTGTACCCTTCTGGCAAGCTCTGGATAGTTTCAGGCATACCCTCCCCCATACCATTTAATTTTGCCTCAAGCCTATCTACTTTTCTATGCAGGCGCCGGATGTCTTTAAGCAGCTCTGCATTATTTTCCAGAATCTTTTTAAAAAACGGCATCAGCTGATCTGAACTTAGCTGGGTGACTAGAAAAGAAATAATTTATGTTAAATCTTTACTAAAAAATTTTTACAAACAAAAGCAAGAATGGTAACAAAGTAATGATTTATTTTAAAAAATACAATACACTTACAGCCAAAACTGTGCATATGATGCAGGTGATTTTGGAATAGCTTTGGAAGCTTCATGTGGTTGTGGCAAACATTTTATGGATGATATAGGTGACCTTGACCTCCGCCTCACCACAACTGTGCTTTGTTTCTTTCTGGCAGGTGATGTTTCTGATGATTCAGAACCATCATCATTGGGACTCTTTTTAATTTTCATTTCTTATACAAACATAACAAACTTAAATAAGGCTATATATTAAGCTCAAGATCTGAGTTAGAGATTGTAATATATACCATTTATTTGCTGGCCGTGACTGAAGATGTGGCTCTGGTCCTGAGCTCTCAACATTGCCCTTATCTAGAGCCTTTCTCTCAAGGGATTTTATTTTTTCACAGGAAACTGTAATGTGATAAAAATGTCGAAATGTTATAATAAAACATTAAAAATCAGTAATATAATTGTAATCTAATAATTGTTACTTTTAAAAATTTTAATGCAAGTAATTTTTGGTAATTCAAAAATACATTAATTCTTACCATTGCTGTGCAGAATTTTTCTCATATGTAAAAATGTGCCAGCTCTCACATGGCTGCTTGGCATTGCGCACCCATGCATCCCCAGCAGTGGGTGTGCTTGGCCAGTAACATTGATTTTTGCCAGCCAGTAGCCACACATCTGGCATCACCATCCTTACATTGTCCTCAACAGTTTTGAGAAGGTGGTACATTCTTTAACTTTAATACAAACTTAAATACATAAACTATACTAATTCCAACAAATATAAATACACAGTATTTACATAACAATTATTTCATTAAATTAGTAAAATGTTGGCTGGACTACAAAATCAAATTGATTACTTTAAAATTCCTATATTTTCTCACTATGTGATTCAGTAAGCAAAGGGCGCTTTTTGTGTCCCCGCAAGACGTGTGAAGAATGTCATCAATTGTCTTTTTGAGAGGTCTTCTTTCAAAAACGAGACAAATTCTTTCAAAAATTTTAACTGCTCTGCGCTGAACTCAGCATCATCTTGATTTTCGAGGAGTACAGTTGAGCTGTTGTCCAGAATGTGAGATGATGTTGATGGTCCTGTATAGTTATCGGTACTGTCCAGAATGTCAGTTGACGTTGTGGTGTAGTTGAATATTTGTGTACATGTTGCAATGGGGGGGGGGGGGGGGGGGCATTGTAGGCCTTTTTTTTTTTAATTTCTACAGATGTTTAATGTTCTGAGTTCATAACTCCAGCAGTCCTCATGCCATTTATTCTGCTTGGCTTCTTCAGAACAAAGCAGAAAAATCCAAACGATCAACTACCTCATTAAACTTTGGTGATGTTCCAATGTTTGTTCGATTCCTCTCAGACTCACCATTCTGCTTTGCTAATCCTAAGCGTCTAATTCTAACAACGGAATCTGGCTAGCCCATGCCGCTTGTCTGAAGTCCTGCTCATATTCAACCCTAACCCACTCAGTGTCCACTTCATTCCTGACCCCTTTTAAAAGTTTAGCCCACAAGTAGCTTTATTTAAATCACTAACTCACTTGTCTATTTTATGGCTACACTAAAATCACTCCCCATCTTCTATACTATGTCGTCAACTGTGTCTCTAGTCTTATCTCTTATGTCATTCTGTACTTGTCCCATCATACTCACACTACATGCATTTTACATGACATCGTGTCCATTAGTTGATCCACTTGAGAAATACCACAGAAACTGCAACCTGCCCCTTGCTAGATGATTAGGGGGTACTTCAAATCATGGTACGACCTTTGAGTATGCATTACAGCATATTATTTTTATTACGTATGACTATATCACTTCTTTCATAGTCGTTTCCAACCATCACAATTCCGACTTCTTTCATTGCCAAATCGTGCATGCCTTTTATTTGGCATGTACTGAATGTAAATGCAATGATTTTTCATTCCATTCATCGACTCATCAATGGAAAAATTTTGAGAAGGAATATAGTATTTTTTGGACATAGTATTCACTTTGTCCAGGAAAGGTCTAATCTTGCTCCAGGGATCAAAATTTTCTTCACCTCTTTTCTTCTCAGTTTCTAAATTGTTTAGTTGTAGCATTCGATGAATGAGGAAAAATATGTTGCAGTTCATTGTGTCGTTGAAAAAGGGCGTTGATAGTGTAGGTCTCGTTGACCAGTAATCACTGATCTTTTTTTTCCCTACAACTCCCATGTTCAGTAGAAGTCCTAAATATTTTTTAAGCTGATCCATAGTTATACCATTTATTGGCCACTTGTTGTACCGGCTGCTAGGATGCCTAGCAATCTATTCCCAAATAGCTTCTGTAGACAGAAACTGATGGGCATATCTGTCTCTTTCTTTCAACAGCGTGTACATGACTTTATCATCAAATAACAATGCAAAAAAGTGAACATGATCTGTACATTCAGCAAGAGCTATGTTTCTAGAACTTAGAGGATTTCTTACTGTAAAATCAGGATCTGTTCTCAATCTGTTCAATTCCTATAGTTTTGCCAGCCAAATTTATCAGCCACAGAAGGTTGATGTACCTCATGATCCTCAATGACTTAATTTTTACTGCAACTGTCATCACTACTACTATCGTAATTCACATGAGGGATATTAAAATCATCTTCACTATCACTTTCTTCAAATCAAACAAGTTTGTTCTTGGTTTAGAAGAACTAGCACCAGAGTCTGCTATTTCTGTGCACTCAAGATTTCATATGTGCATGTATTTCTTTACTGTAGATTTCTTTACAGAACGGAAGTAAACCATTTTATGAGTTATTTTCATTTAAAACACAGTAAATAAAACATTTGCATCTTTCTTTTCCATTACGGCCGGGCCAATTTTACGAGTCTTATGGGGATTAGCTGTAGCCATTTTTATTTTTTTGGTCTACCCCTCTTTCCAGTGTGTATAACACCACAGTTTGTGACAGTTCGTGGGTCAAGATTTTTGCATTTCCACTTTGACACACCAGAAACTTTCCGTTTTGAGTCATACAGCTTTCTTTTTACCAAGTTTAATGTAAAGTCATTATTCTGTTGTCCCCACACTATTGGGCAGACCATTGGGCTTAGAGTTGAAAGAAAGAATTGCTAACGATGTAGCAGTCTCAACAGCACTGCGAGATGAAAAGTTATTTTCGGGCATCTGTTCCAAATCAGGGAATTGAAACTTTCATTAGCATTCTGTGTACCCGTCTTAGCACATCTGCTTAAAAGGTCTGTGTCAGTTAACCGTTGAATCAGTGTATAAATAATCCTACCTACTGCTACAAATATGTTGGCTTGTCCCTTGATGTTTTACCAACACATTTAGCTCTCTTAAAGTGGCACAAAGAGTCCTCCCCATCTGGACAGTCTGTGATTTGGGGAGGCATCAGTGCTCATCATATGAAAAAATCCATCTAAAACAGCTTTTTTCATTTCATCAACATTTGGGGCACTGTCTTTCAGATTTTTTGCGTATGTATCTGTTATTTTTTCTATCATAGGCCTGGTCAATTTCCTATTTAGAAATTGCTTGTTTGTTTTTTTCAAGTTTTCGAGGCCATTGAACATGCGCTTTGCAATGTGGTTGATGCAATCTTTCTTAATGACTGGAATGGACTAGCATTTGATGCTGCTAACTTCATTGAAGGCCTTTGAATCTCCATCACAAAGCATGGTCCCATAAATTGGCCTTCTTTTCTCAATTGAGCGTGAGAATATCATCCTTGCTGCAACTGTCTCCATAGCATTAGATGAACAGTCTGCATTTTTTTTTGACAGTTGCTCTTGTGATCTTTGTGCCATTTGTCAAATCCAATAATACCAGGCTTCGGTCCCCTCTGGCATTCTTGGCTATAGTTACTTATCACTTGTGCATCCAGCACTAAGCCAGTATCAATGGCTACTCCCACACCGTTATGAGAGGAATGTCCTCTCTTCTGCCATGTTCCATCGCATGACACAGTTATAGATGGGCAACCTGACACTGTGTAATGCTGAGCACACACACACAGCTGTATCTAATCTGCCAGTGAAGCATTACTTGTGCTTAAGTCGGGCTCATCATCTATTGTTTTTGCTAAATGATTTCAAGGCCAGGGTAAATTTCAAAGTTGTATGCAAAGCCAGTGGCACCACAAAAAAAGGGTTTACTAGCCTTGCAGTACCTTTATAATACAGGGATGTGACCTGGCTCTCAAAAAAATTTAGGAAAATCTTGGCACAAAATCATACTACAAGAATGTTGCACGACACCAAATATTTGATATCCTTTTAGTACTTATACAAACTGCAGATCCAGATGTAAAATACTGTATTTTTAATTTAAAAACAGCTTATTCATTTTGTCTGCATGTATTTTGACACATTGGCAAATGCTTTCAACACTTTTTCACTAAAAGCTTTGTCTTGTGGTAACCCTGTTGTCTTGTCATGGTATAACTGTGAACTATTCAAAAAGATTTGAGGTTATCCAAATCTAATTTTGCAAGGCCTGAAGAGCCCAATTGGTTAACCAATTCTGGTTTTATAAAACAAACAAGAAATATTCTTATGAGCTGTTCTTGCTCATCATGAAGCAGGTGCATTTTTGGTTCTTTGGATTCAAAACAAAGCACAAAAGATTTAAATAGAGGTAGAACACCTAAATACAATTTTATAATTCTGTTGAGGGATTGCCTTGTTAATAAAAGGTTTTCACAAATTCTATTTTTTCTTGCCCTTCCTGCATGTGTCAATGATATCTCTTTAGTATTATGAATTTTCTTTTTCTGCCTTCTTTGGAAGTTTTTTTGACAATATCAACTATTATATTCTTGTACAACATTTTATCATTTGAGTTTAACCAGGCATAATAAAATACAGTTAGTGGGTCCAACATGTTTACTAATCCCATAGTGCAGTCTAGAACAGACAGCCACCTATGTCCAACTCTTTCTTTTGGCCTGTTGTACATACAGAATGTCTATTATCAAACAAATTTACTCTAAATGTGAGCCCAAATCTGTTTCAAAATCCACATATTTAGATCATCTAATAGTATCTCTATAAAATTGTCAAAGTGATGTACTCTGTACAAGAGCATGTCTGTTTTTCAACAAATTTCAAGACTTTAAAATGAATTTATACAATACTTGCAAGCAAAAATTGGCTTTTCTTATTTCGTCATCACCCTACATTATTTAAACTAGGTAAAGTAAGTCTACTAAGTCCTAGTGATACATAGCAAAGCATATCCCTTTGCACAGTCTTATTTTGCATAGATTTCTAACACAGTTTCATGAAGTCCTTGAACACCTTTTTCAGTTTTGGGCTACTAACCCTTCTATGTTCTAAGAACTGATCCTACAGTAGTTGTGGATCATGTTTTGGTGTCTTGTTTTAACAATGTCATTGCTATAGATGCAATCTTACAACGATTGAAGTTTTAAATTTGGAGAATACATCTGAGCTTTCTGTACTCTACAAGTTATAGTGGTCTTTATACATAATGAAATTGATGGCCTTTGCTACACACAGTGTTACTTAGCAGTTTCCATACATAATTGAAACCATACAATATATAAACTTTCCTGACATGATTTAGCTATTGAAATAATTTTGGCTAAAAATTATACAATATATTTGTTTGAAAAAAAGTTGTATAATACTAAACTTGGTTATACATGAATAACCAGTTATGTAATAATACAATATATATGATCCTGACATATTTATATTCACTTTAATTAGTCAGAGAAAAGTTGTATTAAACATTGGATATACATTATATTACTTTGTCAGAGAAAAGTTGTATGGCAGTTATAAGCATTATAAATCTTGTGCAATAAGCCTGTTTATAAAGACCATGTATTGTCCATTAATCCTCAGATAAACCCTTTTTTCTCAAATGTATCCATCAATATCAGTGAATCATATAGTTGCTGCACTGATTTGTTATTTTTAAATCCAAATTCTTCCTTCACAGTGCTGTTTCCTTCTTTAATGATGTGGCACTATCAGAAAAACACCCCAAAGGTTTTAGCTGGAACTTTTTTCCACCTTTAATACTTATCTGAATCCATGCTCTAAACAAGACACACCTATGCCCTTGGTGTGGTTAAACTCATTTCCTTCTGAGTCTACACTTCCTGTTTACAAACCCTTTCCTGAATAAAGAGAAACTAATTCCCTTCTGAGTCTACACTTCCTGTTTACAAACACTTTCCTGAACAAAGAGAAACCACTCTGTATTTTGTGTTCTTAAAAAAATAACTTCACTAGCCAACCATTAATTTAAATTTAAAAATTATCAATGCACTCATAAATGGATTAGCTTTCAGAACAAAATAAACTTTACAGACACAACATAAAACAACATAAAATAAATGCTAAATTTACAACTTTTCTTTGGATTTTCCTTTTATCCATGAAGAATCTTTTTTGGATTTTCATTTAATCCATGAAAAATCTATCTCAGGCTCTCATGGTAGGTACTATAGCACTGTCCTGCATGCAGATACACCTGACATAAATTTCTTTGGTCCTACTTTTGGAAATCTTTGCCCCTTTCATCATGGCACACTGATAGCAGCTGCGTTTTCTGCCTGATATTGTTCAGAGCATGTGCTGGAGGCTGAATGGTTCAGCAACACCTGCAATACAAGGCAAGTTTTGGGGCTTTGTTGCAGCTGGTGTTTTCTCTGCCAGTAGTTGTGTTATCTTTGCCCTGAATTTCAGATGGCTCTGACTAAGAGGGGACGTAGGGTTCATTTTTTTTTCATGAGCAAGTAGCCGTTGACAATGGATATCTGGATCAGATACCAGAACAGGTATCTCCACCATTTATGGCTTGGTCTGCCAACAGGGTAGTAGGACCTGTGTTGATCACCCAGGTCCACTCTAAACATGTAGGAGTCTACACTACAGAGGATTTCTTCTTCGATGATGGCTATTGCAGACCGGACTACAATGTTGCTGCTGACATATTTGACGGGCCGCAGCACCCCCTCTTTAGCCTGCAGTAGTACTGCGCCTATGCCGCGTGCTGAGGCGTCCGTCCTGAGTATGAATGGTTGGGTAATATCAGGCAGGACAAGGACAGGCTCTGAGTTTAAGTGCTCCTGTATCAGCCCAAGAGCCCAAGAGCCCTGTTGCACTTCTCTGTCCAAACAACTCTCTCTGGTTTATCCCCGGCGAAAGGTCAGTCAACGCCGCCTTAAGATTACTAAAGTTGGGGATAAATTTGGCATGGCACAGTTGGTTATCTGCAAGCCTGCTTTTGTTTCGGTCCTGTGTGTACACTCCTTAAAAATCATAATTCTTTCAGCTATCGATAAGCTGGTATCTTTTACAAGATCGTCTTCTTGTTTCAATTGTCTTTGTATTATTCTATTACGATGTTTCAAAATCATAGAAATTGATCTCGATAACCCATTCTCTCTCTTTCAATAGCATCTCTTCCTCCCACTATAACTCATTTAATTTCTCTTCCTCGTCAAATCTTCGTCATTCCTCTACTTCATGTAAGGCCTCTTGATACCTTTTTTTTAACGAAGGTACTAAGTGCCGCCCCTTTGTAACCAAAGTCAATAGCGTACCTGATAAGGACGGGGATGCTGGTGGTGCTAGGCATTATGCAGCGTTGTTCTGTTAGCCTAGTTAGGACGTTGACACTGGTCATGTGACAATTTCTGTTTACGATATTGCTTCTGCTATACCTAGTACAAGAGTATTCTGTACAACTTACTGCACAAGAAGGTTTAGACCACTGGGACTGTAGCTAAGTGTAAAATTTTAGCTTAGGCTTTGACTTCCTACGTTAATTCCTTTTAACTTTAAAACTGGTCTCAACTTCTTGTAGTTAGCTTAGTAGTCTATTATTGGTAGAATAGGCCTACTTCTGTTAGTCTGTCAAATACTTTTGCCAACTGGCTTCCCCGCAAAAACGATTGTATCCCCATAATCAATATAACAATGGCAACTAATTTGGATAAACCTACTGTTCCCTGACATCTCTTACCATTCATCATCATCATTCTTCCTTTGTAGCCCTGCAGCAAGCTGCAGTTACATTAGTTTTGGGCTGCTCCCTTCAATCTGTGCCCACGGGAGCCCAGCAATAAGTCAGATTTCAGGGTTATGTACCATTCCGTCGGCTTTCCCAGGTTGTACACATGGGCAACCTGGTCTGCCTTCAGATTCAGCTCTGTACAAAAAACTTCTTCTAGTAGAGTCTCGTCGATATGAACGTTTTTTTCCTTGAATGATACAGAGGAGGGTGTTCTGGGGATGTTTCCCCGGGGATGCCTCCGCACTTATCTTCACCTCTTGGAATAATGTTGCAATCATCCCATCGTGTGGGTTGAGGTTTGGTGTTTCTGTAATTTCAGTGTTTTTTCTTGATATCTGCAAGAGCCTATCCACATGGATAAATTGTTCTTGTGCTGTTATGACTTCGGATTGTTTAAAATGGCTTGTTTTTAGGTTGAGTATTCTCTCCTTTGCTAATGTTGTCCAAGTATTTTGAGCGACATTAGAGTTTTCTAGCCAGCAATGTAGGCAAAAGTGAAGAGGAAATATAGAAGATCCAGTTGCTTGTAAAATCTCCCCTCCTAGCTGGAGTGTCTTCAAAAAATTAGTCCATGTTTTTAGACTCCATAACTGCTTTAGCAGCTCCATGAACATTGTGTAATCCACAGATTCCAACATTAACGAGCATTGAAACATTCTGCTTATCATGAAATGACCAATTGACATAAGCAGGGCTGCCTACCCCAAAATTATTTTTTTTTCAGTAACAAGAGAATAGATTGGACAAAACAGGTCTTTATGACTTCAAATATGTACTTTCTGTGTCATCACTGGCCGTGTTGATTCTCTGTGTTGGTGTTTCTTTCCTTTCTTTCTCTTGCTGATCGCTCGCTCCCACATTTCCTCTGCTATTTGTCTGTCTTCCTTGGGTGTTTTCTCTTCTTCCTCTGGTGTGGTCTCTGTGTTTTCATCGCCACTAGTGTAACTGTCTTCTGAGCTGAAAGTTTCTAATTCTACATATCGTCCTTTGTCACCGACTTTGATGTTAGCTCTTTCTCTAATGAACCAACTTTTGCATGCCCCTGGTCCGTGCTTTGTCGTACTGCACAGTGGGCATATCGTTCATCGCCCGTTTAACTGTAATAACAATGTATGGCTTTTGCCTCCCATTTCGATTTTCCAAGAAGTTGCGATGGGTTGGAAATCTATCATCCATCTGTCTCTTTTACCCACCCTCGTTGCCATTATAGGTTCATCGGGTTGGCTTATAGTTTTAAGAATGTCAATGACTAGTTTTTGTGAATAGGTGGGAGGTACCCACTTTATCTGTCCTCTTTGCCCTTTTTTTTCCAACATGCAGGAAAAGCATACTGCTGCACAAGCTTGTTGTTGTAAAGCGAGTATGTGTACAGAGTCGATGCTGAATGTGACGAACGAGGTATAGATCGAATATAGATGAGACAAGGTGGCTTTATCCATTTCTATAATTTTATTACATCAATACATACAGCTTCATCAACGGCAGACACAGGACGAAGACTTCCTAACACAGCGACAATAAGACTCAGACTGACTTCTAACTATCTTCCTAACATTACAACCAAAACATTCTCTCTTACGTCACATCCTTATTTCTTTTTTTTACGCATTCATAATCTTTTATTAATACCACTACACACATACTCTCAAACCATCGACAACTTTATTAACCCAGTTCAACCACACACACACTCTCAAACTCATTCCATACACTTAAGTCCATTCACAACACTCGTGTTTTGCGAAATTTCACGCATGTGTAAGGATTTGAATAATAACTCTGATGTACCATTCCGTCGGCTTTCCCAGGTTGCACACATGGGCAACCTGGTCTGCCTTCAGATTTAGCTCTGTACAAAAAACTAGAGTTTCGTCGATACGAACATTTTTTTTCCTTTAATGATACAGAGGAGGGTGTTCTGGGGATGTTTCCCCGGGGATGCCTCAGCATTTATCTTCACCTCTTGGAATAATGTTGCAATCATCCCATCGTGTGGGTTGAGGTTTGGTGTTTCCTTGTCTGTAATTTCAGTGTTTTTTCTTGACATCTGCAAGAGCCTATCCACAATGATAAATTGTTCTTGTGCTGTTATGACTTTGGATTGTTGCTTCATATTGGAGTTAAAATTGCCCTTCGGTCCAGAGTACACAATGAAACCACTGTGCACTAATAAACACAATTTAAACACAATTTTAAAAAGTCACAAGGAAAGGAAAGGAAAATCACAAGAAGGATGAAAATTAAACACAGGCTCAGACACGACCTATATTCTTGACTCGGGTCAAAAGAAAGAAAGACCCGAGCGGTCAGTCGGTTTATATACCCGTTGATTTCGGCTGCCCAGTTTACCCTTCGCTCACAGATTTGCACACAAAAATATAATATAATTCAAATAGTACATTCCCCCACTCACATATCTAATAACTTTGTTTATTCTGCATAATCCAGTTTTCTTTGCTTAAGAATTCTATTTCAGTGTTGTGTGAAGTAGCAAGTAGTGCAACCAACCTAGTGTCAAGAGAGGAAAACAGGTCTTTAACTAATTCAGTGAGTTATTTACTCTTTTTCTTCTCCAAATTGTTCAGTGCAAGCTTAATAATATAACCAATGGTACTTTGTTTTTAATTTTAAGTTCACTGATAAATGTTTACTTAAGTGTCTTATACTTATATTTAAAGTTTTCTCACACTTTCTCTTTCAGATAATGTAAATGGTGGAGTTATTTATCAACTGGTTTGGAGTGAGCAGCATAAACAGTTTTTATTAAAGATGTGGTCTTTTTGTGTGTGGTGAACTTCAAACCATCTCAATAAATTTATTACATTTCAACTAGTTAATTATTGGTGTTGTATTTTGCTTGTATGAATGACATGTTTGTTTTAAAGTTTAAGATCAGTGATTGCCAATAAAGACCTTACCATGGACTTGAAAACAGAACTACTAGTTTTAGACAGGCATGTGTGGTTCTACACATCCTGTCAGCTGGTCACCTCATCAGAAATATGCAGAATAATAGAAACATTGATGTCTCAGTGAAATAAACATTTTTTCATGCCTAAGGCAGACACTGTTTAATTTAGATATATTACTGTGGTTAAGTTTGTAAAAATCAAGGCTGCTAAACCAGATACTCCTGAGTTCGAACCCCCAGGCAGATGAGGCTCAATAGCTGGGGTCATTAACCCATCTAGAACTCCAAAATCAAATAACTGATGCTAACATGGCATTACAGTAAAGGTTTCAAGCCAGGGCGCAAGAGTTAGTGATCAAGGCAAGCCACCTAAATTGAAACAATGGGTGTGCACCATGCGACACTTAGCCACACATCATTCATGGTGCCTCAACAATTCCAAAAATAGGGGGGGGGTTAGATTTTTTTAGACCTATATTTATAATTTATCATCCCTCTACACAAACATACATAGATTTGATATTTTTCCCATGCATCAAAACTAATGCAGATAGGTTGTGTTGTTATTGTTACTACTGTTAGTCATGGGGATTACATTTCTATTAATCTTTTTCAGCAAAATAAGTATTGTCATGTGACTGGATTTCTAATTCATTTCATCTGCAACTTTGACCCATTCCTTGTACACACAAGAATTTAATACTAATAAACTGTAAAACTAACAAGTTTTAAAACTATTTTGAGATAAATGAGTTTAAGATTAAAAAGTACTTTTAGTTTAAGCACTAGGCTCTTCAACTTTAATCACAAATGATCCGGTGAAAGGGAGATAAAAGAAGGGTTTCACAGACTGAGGGAAGACATTCTCATTGTTATGTCCCTTAAAAGACAAAAAGTAATTAATAAA